>NW_010429936.1:0-6317 GCF_000710305.1 Buceros rhinoceros silvestris
TTCACCTCGGCCAAACCGGTGACACCAGTCTCCTCTTGTAAGCTATTAGTCCACAGTGTTTCTTTATGTATGTGGATGAACCAAAGCCTCTTTTTTCTTGTATATTGTACAATTTATGTTTCTACCTACAAGGAAACTTCACTTTTCTACTTTCCATTTAAAAAAAAAAAAAAATTAAATAGATTTGTGAAACCAGCCTTGTTCCTTTGGCTGAATACATACAAATAATGATGGAGAAAAATCTTTATATTTAATCACAGTTTCATTTCTTCTGATTTGCAATGCATTCCAATGTTTGTTTATATATATACACATGAACACACACAACTAGAAGAGTATGTATTTTTTTAAATAAATAGGAACTGCAACTTCTATCCATGTTAGCAAGGTTTCCCTTCATGTGCTACCATGACATATAATAACTGTTGAGAAAATTGATTCTATCTCCTTTCACTTTTAAACACAAATTTAGTTAAGACAGGTTGTACTAATTATGTCTGCACAAGCTGTTCAAGTTATACTAGGTAACAAGCCTGCAATTCATTCTTGCCTAACTATATTGATTTCTCCCTTGCCAGCTATAATTAGATGAATAAACCAATACACAACACTTGTTCCTATCACCTCTGCAGTTCAACGATACTCAGCTTCATTAACTGTTTTCTGGCAAACATCCCTGCAGAACTTAACACTTTTCATATCTAACTGGCATGTAAGCTAACCTGATACATCATTCCCCCGACAGCAGAAAAGTAAAGCAAAATGAATCCCTAAGGAACATAAGCCTGCTTTGGAAGTCATGTGACACTGCTTTAGTCTTGCTTTAAACCCTAAACAATGCAAACATGATTTAAAATCTTAATTTGCTGGTAATAGCAGCTGTTCTCTTAGCCTATGCATGGATACGCTTACTTGCTTTTCTCTCAGCTACAAGCAATACTGAATTTTTGGAGACTACACTAATTCTAAATTATTTCAACATCCTTGGATTTGAATCTGCTGTCTGTGATTTCTGCTCCTCTTGGAAAGCAGGAAGCTTTGAACTATGACTCTGTCTTGGTGACAGAGCACTGACACAGCTGACAAGCACTTTATACACTGACATGTTACCAGGCCAACCTTTTGAAAAGATAGATCTAAGATCAGTATCAAGCATATTTAGATATTTTCTGAATGCAAGCTGGCTTGAAAGAGATTTATATTAGCTATGCACTCTGACTCAACCAGAGTAGCACCTTTTTCTTGGATCTTTGTCACTGGAGGCAAGCAATTATTCATTGAGTGAGAAAGCTTAACTCTGTAGCTGAGGTACAGAAAACATACCCTAAATTTACTACTTTAAATAATGTGTATGAGAGGTGAAATCCTGGATCTTCTATATCAGGGTGGATTCGTACATCAAAATGTATACTCTTCATCTTAGACATTTAATTAAGGAACACACAGTAGGAATAGCGAGGCATTAGCCAACAGTAGTTTTTAAATGTCTTAAAAACCTCAGAGTTGTCTTTCTTCCATGATATTAAAAGCAAGTAGTGTTTTGGTTTTGTTTTAGTTTTGGGTTTGTTTTAAGGTAAAAGATGCTGAGATCTTTATTTCTCTTTCAGAGGGACTGAAAACAAGTATCAAGATCTAGACTTTTTTCTCAGAAAAAACCTGATGCTACTTCCTACCCACCTCTAAATATACAACTCTCAAACTGAACTTCACCCTAGGGAAGACAGCCATTGGAAAAGTACTTAATCTAGTTTTTAATATGTGTGTTTAAAAAAAGACTTCAAATCTGACATTAAAAGCATTATAGTTTACCAGTATTTGTTACATGGCAGCAAATTGAGGCTGCAATGAGGAACTGGGATGGGTTTGGGATCTCCAGTTGAAGATTTCCTTCTCTTAAACTCTTCCGGCTTCTCCTAAGCCTGCTTTTCATAATTTCAGCCTTGCAGGTTTCTTCTAGTTAGGTGTTACTAGAATATCCTTGTTATCACCAATTATTTCAAGGAGTTATACTTAACTTTAATTTCACTGCAATATTTCATTTTGTACCTTTCTAGCCTAAAGATTTACTTCGCAGGTGTATAAGATGTTTTGTTGTTTGTATATAGTGTAGGAAAAAAGTCTATAGATTCAAGAGCTGAGTCCTAACAGAAAGAATAGAAGTTACATTAACTTTGGTTTTTATATATTCACATGAGAAAACAATGATTATAATGGTAGTTTGAATCTACCTTATGCAAGGCTTTTACACCTTAGAAGGCTTTTACACCTTACAGGGAGAGGTTAAGGAAATTGGAGAAGTTTCAAAAATGTCCAGAGAAATATACATCATCGATTATTTTAGGAGTGAAAAATTCACAGATTTGCATTATGGACCAATATGAGATAGTATGTGAACAGTAGGTTTGGAAGTGAGACTGGAGGTGGAGTGGGACATAATGATCAGTTCTGTCAAAGTACAACAGAATCTAGTAGTATTGCCCGCTGGGAGGACTGATTTTTAAAAATGTGGTGATGCCCCTGAACTTCAGCATATTTTTACCATACATTTTATAAAAGTTGTCATACCTATTACTCATATAAGCCATAACATTAAAAGTTGAATGTAGTGAATGCAGTGATAACTTATTTTAAAATTTACCTGTTGTATTTGGAAAATACATTCCTAATATTTTCTTGTTGAACTATTTCAGTGTTATCTGAATATCTCAGGCTTGCATTGTACAACTTAGCAAAAATTTTTCACAAGTTGTGAATAGTAGTATCTCACATTCAAATTCAGAGTAAAATTTTCAGGATCATTCCCCTATACAAGAATTTTGAGATTTCCTTGGCCCAAAATTTGTCTATGCCTCACTCCATCAGTTTCTCTAATACAGAAATTATCCACCTGGTCTGAACTACTGTTTCTGCTGTAATTGTTGATTCATTGACAGGTGCTCCTGCAGGATGGTAGCATGACCCTGTGCTCATTAATGGGTCCCCACTCCCCTTTTGCGGAGGGTTTAACTATCAGTTTCATTGCAAATCTAAAAACGTTACAGAAGGTGGCACCCATGTTATAATAACCTTTGCAACCCTCTGATGGCTCCTGGGGCTCTGAACAAGGTTAATATTTTCGGATGAATAACTGCGCATTTCCAGGAGTATAATATGTGCTTATATGGACTTTTAATTAAGTCCACCCCAGGTGTCCTGGAACCCAACAGCAAAATGCCATTAACTTTATGGATCAGGACTGGACCCTATTGCATAAAAAGAGGGAAAACTACATTGATTTCCTTATTTGCACAGCAGTCAAATTCCGTTCACAAATGCAACACCTGTGTAAGAGAAATGTGTCCTCTCTCTCTTACTAATGTTTACAGCCTCTAGACCAATAATAAAAGATTCTTTCCCTTTTCATATTCAGCCAAGAAATTGTTACAGATTCCCTTAAATTGGTTGGCCCTCCTTCCTTTGGCCTGAAGCAGTCCTCTGAATTCTGACTGTTCTGTGGCAGCATCTCAAGCTCTGAAGACACTGTGATTCATGTTCTAGTATTATCTGCCTTGATCTTGTGTTGGAATCATTGGTACCGCTGGAGCATTGTAAAGCACAACTTAAAGATATGCTATAGCTCAAATGGAATTTACGGATCAATATAAAAAGTATTGGATTAATTTCTTGGCATTACGTATAAAGCAAAAAATGGTAGGCCGTAAATTGTCCTCCTTGGCCCTAAAATATATGAAAATAGTGAGAATAGTTACATAGAACTGCAGCCAATCATTGCCACTGCTTAAGTTTGTACATCAAGGTTAGATTGACTATCAAAATGCACACAGACTACAGACCAGATCTTCAAAAGAAATTATCTTTTGTTTCAACAATTTAAAAGGATCTGGATTTTCATAAAATCCAAGCACCCAGCTTGCCAAGTACCTCACACAATCTGGTCACTGATTTTTGTGAACTGTTTTAAAAGTACATCTCTATTAAAACTAATTGCATTTTTTATGGTTGTACAAGCATGTATTCTGCCCTGTGTTTCTGAGAGGATCAGAAATAAATGGAGATATCAACCATATCATTTACCTGCTACCTTTAGAGATCTACATCCACACTAGACTCTTTAAAGCCAACAAACAGGAAGAGACATAGTAAGGACATGATCACCTAACCTTTTTTGGGCATTGTCGATGGCTTGTGGCAATAGCACTGGTGAGGTTTTGTGGAGGTATCTAGCTGAGTAACTTCACTGTAGCACTGAAAGTCTGATCAGATGAATCCTTATCTGATTGCACCTACACTGGGAATGTAGGAATTCAAGAAGGGAGTAAACTGGTAAACTAAACAAAATATTTATTCCCCCTACACTATTTTCTTTGTAATAATCTTGTAATAATAGGTAGCATTTTCTGACAAAAGTGTGGTGAGTTAATAGTCAGTGCAGCTAAGTCCAGGGAGTCCCGCAGTGCTCACTGTGCCTGAGACTTGGAGGACTAGACTGTCGGCCTCTGCCCTGATTTCTTTTCCGTCACTGAGAAAGTAAGTCTTCCTGTCCTTACGGGTTTTGTTCATAATGTATAGAATAAGATTTTTTCCTGGGGTGCTGTCAGGAGGAACATGTACATCTTTTGGGAGACTCAGTTATGACAGAGATGGACACAAATCAGCCAGCCAATATTTTGCTTGCTTTTGGTAATCATTTTTTCTTTAGAAATCACCTCTCCTAGAAAGATTGTTGCACTGAAAATATATTTTGAGCATCTACATCTGTAAAATATATTTGTTATATGTTTTCACAGAATCAGAGAATGGTGGGAGTTGGAAAAGACCTCTGAGGGGGTCTGCTAAAGCAGGTTCTGCTAAAGCTAAAGCAGGTTCGCCTAGAGCAGGTTGCACAGGAACATGTCCGGGTCGGTTTTGAAAGTCTCCGGAGAAGGAGACTCTACAGTGTCTCTGAGCAGCCTGTCCCAGTGCTCTGTCACCCTCAAAGTGAAGAAGTTTTTCCTTATGTTTAGGTGGAAGTTTCTGTGTTTTTGTTTCATTATGCTAATTTCTTTCTATTTATGTCCGGGTCGTTTTTGAAAGTCTCCGGAGAAGGAGACTCTACAGTGTCTCTGAGCAGCCTGTCCCAGTGCTCTGTCACCCTCAAAGTGAAGAAGTTTTTCCTTATGTTTAGGTGGAAGTTTCTGTGTTTTTGTTTCATTATGCTAATTTCTTTCTATTTATAATTTTTCCATGGATCAGATCTTAAAACAACATTTTCCGTTTCTTTTCTCTTTGTAGCTAATCAGTACCAGTTCTCATGTTTTTTTGATGTTTCCAGACCTTCAGCTCATTGATATTAAACTTGTGCCCAAGTGAGCTATCTCCATCAACACTCTTACTGGTAATAAGACTACCAGTATTTTTTTCCAGAACGATAATGTACATCACTAAGCAGATTGTGCAATTAGGAGACTGTATAGGGCCCCAGATGGACCAAGAGGCTTTGCAACATCTTCCTCCTCTCTCTGGTGCTTGGCTGTCTGTGTTCAAGATCAGCTCTAATACCGTAGAGCTGTATAACCTGGGATCTGACTGTTGTGAAGGAGCTGTGGGGTCCCTGTCCCCTTTGCCTGGGAGCTGCATTTCAGGACTATTGCCCCAGGTCCTTGTGTGAGTTATGTTGCAGCTGTGCCTCTGCCAGCGCTACACCTTGCTGTCCCTTACCCAGCCTTGCTGACTTGGCTTCCTGGCCTGTTCTCAGACCTGCATGGGCATGGCTGGCACTCACAGGGATGCTGGCTGGTCACTGCCACCAAAACCTCTGCTCTTCTTGCATACTTACTGTGGGATGGTGTCCCTTGTAGGAGGGGTCACTGCCCTGCAAGCCTTTTCACTCCTGGTGCCTTTTCTCTTGCAGTGCAGCCTGTCCTTGCTGCTCCCTGAAGTAATGTGACACCACATTAGGAAGTGCAATGGCTAAGGTAAGACTCTATACATAATACTGTAAAATGTATTAACAGAGTTCCTCACTATTTCTGAAAAGTGGAAGGTGGTTGCAGATAAGGACTAATCTTTACTGCAGGAAATTTATGGTATGAACCTAATCCTTGACTACACTGCATGCATGCATAATTTGGTACTCCTTTAGTATTTTTTCTGAAGTAGTTTTCTCTGAGGAAAAATATGTCTGTATTTTTTCCATCATACTTTTGGACAATAAATCTTTTCTTCTTTCTCAGTTCAACATTTACTCACTCAGCTGCATACTCAGCTTGGGGAGAGGGGAAATCCTAAATAACAATAGCAATGAGAAATTGTGGGTGTTAATGTGAAACACTGCTGAA
>NW_010429936.1:6445-14570 GCF_000710305.1 Buceros rhinoceros silvestris
TGCTGAACCTGAAGCCAGAAATTAACTATGTGAGATGGTGCAGGAAAACATCTTCCGACACCTGACAACAAAAATGACTTCTGCCTTAAGGCGTTTGTGTTGGTAAGTACACGGAGAGGTGCCTTGTTGAATTCCCATTGTGCCCTAATAGGGTTTCAAATGAAAACAGCTAGCATTAAACACAAAACTATGTGGTCCAAACCTTCTGTTTATCTGCTAGAAGAATGAACATTTTGATTGCTTGTTCTTAAATTAATATATTACATGGCAATGCAAAGAAGCAGTACACATCTTTAGCATTTCATCATGCAGAGGTTATTTGTAAGTTACAGAAAACCTTCCTAGAGGCAGCAGTTTCAAGAAAGAAAAACAGTATTTAGTCTTCTGTATCACAAGTGGATAAACTGTGTAAAGATACAAGCAGCTGACAGATCTTTAGGAACTCTGTTGAAAGTAGTTGCTTCAGTCTTAGACACTATTTCATGTTTAATATGTAAATTTGAGAGATCTGATAGTGAAAAATTTTTTGTAGGTCATTTTGCAGCAGACTAACAAAGTAAGTTATTCTGTTTATTTGAAGAACCAAGCTTTCTTCCTCCAGCTTCTTCCTTTGTGATGTCTCTTCCACTTGTGTATGATCACAAAGGTTTATTATCTCTGTCTAAAACCCAAGATCCTTAGTAAGTGTTAAGTGTTCATCATCAAAATTTGTTGTTACAGACAGACAGAAATGTGGAAAAAAAATCCTATGCATGCTGACACAATTAAAGCTGATGAATCTTTCTAATGCTCTTTGGTAACAGCAAATGATCAAGGGGAAAAAGAGATGTTACCAGTTTAAACTGTATCTACACCAGAGGGCTTTGCTGATACAGATATTTTCAAAAGCTTCTGTATTTCCAATAAATTTTTTAAGTAAATTAATTGAAGTACTAGTTAATAAGCTTTCCCTCCCATGCCTCTGCGCAGACAGGCTCAGTCTGGCAGAACTCTCCTGTTGTGCAGCTGAGCAAAAAGAAACAATGGGTGACAGAGCAGGGGAAGAAAGACAGTACTCTAGCAGTCAGCCCTGGTCAGACAGAGGACGAGGCTGCTGAGCTCTGCTCCTAGAACTGGTTGAGAATTTTACATTAAGTGAGCACTGGAAACAAAGTAGAAATAAATTAGAAAGAAAATGCTTGTTCATTGCCTTCCTTCACAGAAGAATTTTCAGTTGCCGTGAAATACAGAACCTGTCTCTCCCTGGATCCGCAAATTTTGAATCTCTTGCTGAACAATATTTTACTTCTCAGGCCTGATGATAGCTCACTGTTTCACTGCTGAGACAATTTCTTGAGAAATGGAAGTTGTAAGTTCAGGTAATGTAGCTACGGTGGAAGAGTACCCTCCTGGTTTGAGACAGAACAGAATTCTTTCAGTGATTTCACTTTTCAGCACAGTCTTTTTTAAGTAACAGCACTTTCTGAAGTTAACGGCATGTTTTTGCAGACAGTGTCTGCTTCTAGCAGTGATAAAGCTTGATGTTTACCATCACTAGTAAAAAGTGATCTGCAGAAACGCTCTTGTTTACACTTACTCCTGGAGACCAAGGTCACTGCTAAATCCTGTGTGCCATGTCAGGGGTGCAGCGAGTTGGAGGCCTCACCTGTGGGGAGGAGCAGACAGAACAGGTGACCCTGAACTGACCAGCAAGATGTTCCATCCCATGGATGGAATATTTGGTATAAAGCTGAGGGATCACAGAAGTCAAGCTCTCTTCTTCAATGGCTGGCGTCTGAGGAGGACTCTGTCCGTTCTGCCTTAGATCCCAATCTGCAGTTTTTGTTTTCCCATCCATAAGTCTCTCTCCCTTACTCTGTTTCTCTTCACCTTTGGGAATTGAGAGGGGTTAATACAGAGCATCTGTTATTTGTCTAGTGGCCAGACCAGACCTAAACCTTGACACGTACTTCTGCCTTAGATCCCAATCTGCAGTTTTTGTTTTCCCATCCATAAGTCTCTCTCCCTTACTCTGTTTCTCTTCACCTTTGGGAATTGAGAGGGGTTAATACAGAGCATCTGTTATTTGTCTAGTGGCCAGCCCAGACCTAACCCTTGACAAGTACAAAAGTCTACAGGCTGGAGGGATGCATAAACCAGAGTATACAAACCGGGAAAAGGCATCCCTTTTGGTGGTGGGAGAGGGGGCTGCTGGAGGCAGCCCCTGTAAGAGGCTTTGAGAAAGCTCCCCCGGCTCCAGTTCAGCCCCACCTCTGGCCACGGTCAATCCAATCACCACCTCTGCAATAAACATATTTAAGAGGGAAACCTGTTTGACAACGGCCTTTTGTTCTGGGAGCTCTCTTTTGTTTTGGGAGAGAGAGACAATCCATGGGGACAACCAGTTTAGTGAGGAAAGAGATGGAGAGACACTTTAGAGTAGCCATTTCCCTTCAGCCCATGCAGCTCATGCAGGAACCCAGGCTGGAGCACGGGCCTTGCGGTCCTCAGAGATGAGCAGTGGGGAAAAGTTCCTGAAGAGGACTTTGAGGGAGATCCATGCTGGGGCAGTTCATTAGTGGAGAACTGCTGCCCATGGAAGACCTCCATGCTAGTGAGAGGAGTTCATGAAGGACTGACTCCTGTGGGAGGGACGCTGTGTTGCCACAGGGGAGGACTGTGAGGAGTATTTGCCTTGAGGAGGAAGCAGTGACAAAAGCAGTGTGTATTGAACTGGGACTGACTGTGACCCCCATCCTCTGCCCTACACTGCATCGCGTGGTGGGGGGAGGTAGCAAAGCTAGGCCTGGGAAAGAAGGGAGGGATGGGGGGAAGTTGTGTTTGAGATCCTGTTGCTTTTCTCACTGTCCTACTCTGATTCAACTGGTCCTTTGGTAGTGGTTTTGTTATTTAAATTAAACGGATTTTTTCCCCACGTTGATCCTACCTTTTGCCTGTGACCATAACTGGTGAGTGAGTGAGCTCTCCCTGCCCTTTGCCCCTACTTACAACTTTTTTTTAATTTTATTTTTCTCCTTCTCCCAACCCACGGGGAGTAGAGGGATGGGGCAAGTGACTGCATGACACTTAGTTGCCAGCTGGGTTTAAACCACTGCAATATAGGAGAAGGGTCAAAATTGATGTACCATGGCAAGGAAATTACCCTAGATGCTGCATAAATTAATTTCTTTCCACAGGGTCATGAATTTGTGGATTAAATACTGTTGAGTTGAGACCCAGATCTGATAATTATTCATGCACTATTCATGAAGGTTTTAGAACTGCACTTAAGAAACCTACCATACTATGACCAAGATCTAAATCTGACAAGCAATAAGCATATGCTTACTTTAATGTACCTGTTTCTTCAATAAATTCTATAGAATTTTTCACACGAACACCTCTGTCTTTCCTCTCTGTGACTATGAAACCATTAATAAATGAAATGTGGTTGCATAAGAAAATGAGTGTACAATGCATTGTACAAGATGAACTCAATTAGAATTTTTTCTAATTTTTTCTGAATAGTTGCTTTTTTACTTAATCATGAGAATGATTCCTTCTTGGTAGACTTGAAGTTTTTCAATGTAAAAAAAAAAAAAAAATCCTGCAGGAATACTAAGTTTTATCTGGTAATTAAATTAGCACACTGTTAAACTATGTGAACAAAATTTTATTGTTGTCAATGTGAAGTGAAAGCTGGTAGTTTAGTACACTTTATCATGGTTATCGTCATTGCCCTTTAAAATATCCTGGTTTACTTTGAGTTTGCCATAAATTAAGAACGTGCATAAGGTCAACAGCTGCACCTCAATGAATGTGCAAAAAAATTACAAACTCTCAGGTTCTTGACTGTAACGTAAATAAATTTATACATGAAAATGTAAAAAAAATAAAGGTAGAAATGCCCACAGATGTTTGAATCTGTTTTATTTCTTAACCCAAAATAGATAGTTTTCATGGAACAAATGATGGTTTAGAGTTTCATCTTAGAGTATATAATAGGAAAACAATGCATACATATGAGAAGGATGCATTTGAAAAAGTTGTCAGCAGTGTACACGAGTATAATTCTGGCTTTGAGGTCAAGCTGATCTCAATGGAGTTAGGATTTCACAGATACAGAAGACACAAATTACATATGAGTTAGGGTTTTATAAAGAACATCACTGATATAAAAAAATAAAGGAATGAATATTGCTAAAACCTGTTCCTCTTTGGTTCTAGTGGACAAAAGCAAAGCAGTTGATGCAAGTCACAGAAACAAGAAGTTTGATAATCTTTTTCAAAATTAGTTTCATAATGAAACTATCATCTTATGCTAATAAAGATAGAAGAATAGATAGTCCTTCAGAAGACCTGTCAAAACTGACAACAGAGAAATACCGTTATTCACACAGCAGAATCTTAACATAAGTTGCTATAGTTCTGAAGCAGACTGACAAGGACATTAAATTCTAGTTCATTTTCCATGTTTAAACACTTTAAGGTATTATCCAAGTTTTCTGGAGAGCTCTTAAAATCTCTAGCTAAACTATGAGTATAAATTCACCTTTAAATTTTATTGGTTTTATTAGTTTTCCTGGCAGCAATGACAGTGAAGAGATACCAAATGTACTAAAGCACACAGCATCTTAGATTATACTGATAATTTTCCTTGACCAGTAACTTTTTGAAAAATTTCATAATATTGCCAATAAACCCATCATTCTTCCAGTGAAAGCAATGCATTTTAAAGTATTTTTACTTTATGTGAAATAAAGCAGTATTTTATTGCTGTTAGAATAACACTGCATCTGGAGTGAAGTAAAAACGAGAAGGAAGGGGGAAACAAAAGTACATAGAGAAAAAAGAAGACATCAAAATATATAACAAAAGGAATTAAAAAATAAGTTAAAAATAGAGACAGTAAAAAGAAGAGGAAAACCAGCCAATTATAAAGAATGTATAGAAAGAGAATTACGAAGTCAAATGAAGTCAGGCTAGAAATTGAAAAATATGTTGCAAGAGAAAAAAAGAACTGCAAAAGGCAACTTAAACAGAAGGAAATATAGAAAAAAAGGAAACTAACAATTTAAGGTTTTGGTGGGTGGCAAAGTTGTGAAAGATGAATATATGCGTAGGAGAAAGCTCAGTAAAAAGCAAATTCAAGGCAGCCCCCCAAAATTTAGGGAACTCAGATACTTAAAGCATGTATTTGGCAAGAAAGCAAGAAAGAAGGACAAAATTGTTTATTCATCTTATCAACAATGGGAAATAGCATATAAATATACATAGGCAGGCCACTGAATGCCTCTTGGAATATTAATTTTATGCCATTCATTTATTCTCACAGGTGGAAAAGCAGTGCATATTTCCTTACTTTGCTACAGGTGGTGTGTTCTGAGGTGGAAATACACTAGAAATGTGTGGCACTAGGCGTGATGAGACAAGGAATACCAATGGAATATCTTCTACCTCTACTAAAACCTTAAAGTATTTCATTTGAGATGTGTTTTCCTTTTTCCCCTGACTTTGCAACCTGGGATGCAGCCTTGCGATGCTGCATAGTATGACCTGCAACGCTCTTATTGAGAATTAACATCATGTCAGAAAACCTTAAGTGCATTAGTAACAAAAACCTGCAAGGTCAGCTAGAAGGTGTCTGTCTGACTGCATGATGACTGCCTCCACTTGATTAATGCAGTCAACTTAGACTATTGAGATGTAAAATGAAGCAGTTTGTATACATTCTGCTTTACCCAGAGGCTATCATTTTCAAAGTCATTTCTGGCACCTAATACAACATAGAAATCGAAAAAGTTGGAGACAACAATTTTTCATTTTGAAATGTCTTTTTTAAAGTTGGAAGATACATATTTAATGGTTCACCTGAAGCTAGAATCTTCTATTTTATGTTGCAACAGTAACTAATTTATGGTGACATTTTGGATTTAGGATATGAGAGTACCTCTGGTTGGAATGAAAACTTTTTAACTTGGCATAGCCTTGTCGTAAATTGCATTCTCATGTCTAATTGTGGCTCAGAGTTTCAGTATATTTAAGCCAGTGTGACGTATTAGAAGTAATTTATTAATGGCTGTAATAAATGTCATATCTAATTTTAGTATTTGTGATTAAGTGCTCTTTTGATTGAAATGTATCTACAGTTTACAGTGTTAAGCCAGGTACATCAGTAAAATTTTCTTTAAATTTAGGAGTAGAAGGAAAATCAGTTATTTACTTTTTTCTTTAAGAATTAGAGATAGTAAAGAGAGATAACTAAAGAATTAAGGATATATACAAAGGTCAGAAGCCCCTACAGTAGTGTCACTACGATATGAAAAGGCCAAAGTATAAAAAAGGGAACATTTGCCATTGTATTTGTCCTTGCAAAAGTAAGTACCTCCAGCCTTTACACAAATAACCCAAATTACTGGTTTCAGACATGAAAAGAATGTTTAACTTGTACTTCATATGTGAATATTTCCAGAGAAAAAATGATAAATTGTGGTTCTTGATGGATAATCACCTCGATTTCCTACAGATTCCACCCAACAACTTGTGCAGATTAGAGAAACAATATATTTCTGTGGTTTCAAGGTTTTCTAGGTATATGCCAATGTAATACAAGGTCACTGCAGACTGCTTTTCCACTGCACTGGTGATGAATGATAAACTGTATTTTCAAAGATGTTAGTCATCAAGTGTCACAAAATTGAACTTAAGTACTTCTAAAAATCATAATTATGCAAAGGTACTCGAAGAGTATTCAAGCAATGTTTTCTGACATCTAATTAGAAAATCAATTCAGACAAGTTGCAGAACAATCATGAGGTATGTATTTTTCTGTAGTGTCCAACTCATTCTTCTTTCTTAAGGGGTTGTTTGTTTGTTTTTCGTTAGTGGCTCTCATTTTCTTTTACATGGACCTCCCACTGCTGGCAGAGACACTAGCTGCTAATTATGACAAAGTACTTTTCAATCTTAGCACATGAAATCACTAAACACAGGAGATGCAGTATAAAATATTACCCCTGTAAAATCAAAATATATTGACACTATCGGCTGTGTTTTAAAGACAATAAAAAAATGCCAACCTACTAGAAATTAAGATGGCTATAGGAAAAATATATAAGAAAGCCTTTCTTTCTGTCATCTCTTTCTACAAATTCAAGAGAAACAAACAGAGTGACACTATCATATAAAGTTGTGTGATCAAAAGAAGGGTGGTACAAGCAGATGAATGTGCATAAGGACCAGATGGTAAGATTCACTGTAGGTCTGAAAGTCACTGAAGTTCATGCTTTGGACAAGAACACTCTCAGCATCTTTTCTTTTTGTCTCAGACTGTCCAGGTGGAAACAAAACATTTTCCTGCATCAATTAGGAGATCTGAAGATACACTCATTAAACTAACACACTTACTGTGTCTACATCTTCATCGAAGGTTCAGTATTGAAGAGCAAATTTTGACTAGCAAGGTGATAATGTGTTCAGTTCAGTTTAATTCTCTGAGACTGTTGGGATGATGTTACACATGTCTGACTGTACAGGAAAGTGACATCTACAATGCAGATAAAACTTCATTTAAGGATTCAGCCCACATGCCCTTTTGTCATTTCTGACAGATGCTGATACGAGCATAGGTTGAAAACTACCAGTATTCAAACGCAATCTTTGCTGCCCCTTGACTTTTGTCAAGGGAAAAGCAGGGAGGTGTTATGGAAGACTTTTGTTCTGGTTATGTTTAAAACTGTCACATGACCCTGAAAACTTTTGTTTTAAAACTTCCTTGCATTTGATATTTATGTCTTTAGGAGAAAAAGACCTTAAAATCTTAAGAAGAGCTGATTAGAAGTTATTACAGAGGTTTGTGAGCCTTTAAGGCCTCAGATTAGATAGAATATGAATTATTTGTACGTATGAGGTGGATGTAGCATTAAAGGCCAAATTGATCCAACAAAAAGAAGAAGAAATATATGCAATGAAAGCAATTTGAGGTGAAACACTGAAAGCTTGTACATCTGAAATATTTTTTTAAATCTTACATAAAATTCCTTCCTTCTTTTTTCTTTCCTGTGTCTGTATTTAATCTACTTAATCTATTTTTGTTATTATTTAATCTCTAGAACTAAGTAGTTTTCATCTGTATAGGAACACTCTT
>NW_010429936.1:14664-24839 GCF_000710305.1 Buceros rhinoceros silvestris
CTTTCTTTGTAACCATGCTTTTAACTGAGCTTGTTTTTTCTTTCTGGTATTTGCATTCTTTTATTGAAACTTATTGTTATATTCATTGTAGGTCATTCTTGGAATTTGTTTCTTTTTACACCACAGTTAATTTTTTTTTCCCTGCCAAAGTCTGTCTGGCAGAGGGAGGGAGGAAAGGAAAAAAAAATAAAAAAGAAAAAGCAAGGCTAAATAAAAAGGTTTTCTTCCAAAGACAACTGTTAAACTATTCCTTTCTACAGAATTCATGGTACTTGTCTGCAATGTGAAAATCAGTGGTCTACCAACCTTTGCATACAATTGTACAAGCACTTATTTATCAGGAATTTAAAAAGTCAGGAAAGAGAAATGAGGAATAATATGAGGAAAAAAATGGGTGTGAAGTAAATGTAGTATAACAGAAAAATCATAGATGTTGTCAGTTACGGGTATTTTATAAATACGGTCAAAGTGGCTGCGGATCACTTGAGAAGAAACAGGATGGAGATGAAAAGACTCTTGCAAAATATGTTTTATATATTTGGACTGTTTTATTAGGAAAATGTCTATAAGTTTACTTAAAAAACTTGATTATTCAAAAATAGTAGCTGGAGAGGAGATTTACCTTGGAGTAGTTTGCTATAATCTACATTGTAATGAAGAATGCAAATGTCACTGCAGTTTTTCCTTACTAAGGTACTGTGTGGGTTTTTGACACCTTCATCTTCACATTCTTCCTCATTATATAATAAGCATGCAATCACCAAAATTGCACGTCTACAGTTGCTACTAGAATTCAGTGGAACATATTACCTATTTGTAGTAATTCAAAAGAACTGCTGATAGAAATTACGCAAGGAAGTTCACCTATATAACAGGAAAAAAAACAAAACATGAAAAAAATTGTTGTAAACAAGTTAAATATACAGGCTACTTCAAGTGGCAGAGGAACCGTACCACCACAAGTTAATATGCTTAACTATGAAAGCAAACTGTGATAGAAGAAAATAATGTTCTGAACACTAAAACAACTAAATAAGATTATTTCAGTTAATAGGGGTCTAACTTCAAGCCCAGTGCTTAGGCATAAGGATGGATGAGGCGTAGATCTAATGTTTAGCTCCTAGTGCCTCTTATGTATATTAAACACACACATATATTTATATATTTTATATACATGTGTATGCAAATATTTTGTATTTTTAATAGGCCATGGTTAAACAAAAATAAACAACTTAAGTAGATGGACTTTTGAGGAGGAAAGATCAGAAACTAAGAGTTCAATAAAACATTTTTAGACAAAGATTTTTTACAGTTGCGCGGTAGAATTCTTCAGTGGAGAAGACTAACTTATTACAGGAGAGAGCCAGAAGGCTGTTGTTGTCTGCGTTTTTGCAGCTAGGGAATTCTTCGTCAAATTTAGGGATTAAAGAAAAGAACCATTATGCCACTCCAGCCCTTAACGCTAAGAAAAAGGTTATGTACTGAAAATATACTGTAGCAATTTTTTTCTCTCTATTATGATTTCAGCAGTATACTCTTATCTACATATTCTCTTGCACAGAGTCCTTTCCATTTTACCCACTAAAAAATGGAAATAAAAATGAGGTTTAAGTTGGACAGAAAAAAAAATAGGCAAGCTGAATATTTCCAGGTCAAGGTTATTGCTCTTTAAAATAATAAGAAAAACATTTTCATGTTAAACATTTTTGTCAGAGCATCAAAGCTTTCTGTACTCAATTCAAAAAATAATTTAGTTCAGTTTAGTCACATTTTAGTGTTTAGGGAAGTTTCTATAGAACATGGGTAAATTTATTCCAACTGAATATAAAATTTCTAAAAAATATATGCAGATGCACTTAAAAATATACAAATAAAAGTATAGAAATAAATTAGCAATTTAGTGTCTCATGTAAGTCACACAGCATCAGAGATTACCTTGAGAATTAAACTTGCTTAATGTTTGCAGCTATTATGAATTATACTAACAGGGTATCCTGACAGCATACTAAAAAGGTTACACACCTTACTCCGAATAAAGGTTTGTATTTAGGGGAAATAAAACTTCAGTGACACAGACTAAGAAAATAGATTTCTGAAATTAAATTGCCAAGGCCAGGGGAATACTTTATATTTCTGCTACAGGCAAAGCACTGAAAGAAAGCTTATGTCAGTTTGAATAATATTTGAGGTTGGAGGAAAGCAAGAAGACTTAGCCAACAAATTTAGTAAAGGACACAGAGAAAAATTACTCTATTCCAACATTTGATCTCAATGTGAATAATTATAAAATTATAATTTGGGTTTATAAAAAAAAACCCTGGAGTTGCACTGTGCATGCTACCTTCAGGAGATACGAGGCAAAACATGTTGTGCTGAATAGCTAATCATGAAAAATAACCTCCTAGCCCTATTCTACACTAACAGTCTTTACTAAAAACACTTTCAAAAGTTCACTTGCCTCTTTTCTTTTTAAGCCAGGTGCAGAATTAAATTTCTAACAAAATAAAATTCCCAGAATGGCATACACCAATGAGGTGAATTGCTCTCAGAAAAATTCAGTCTCGTTGCACTTTTATGGAAATCATATACTAAGAGATGGGGGAGATGAGTGTATATATATATGTGAGTACATATCTATCAAGGTTTCTCAGTATGTCAGAAGAACCTTAATTGAGTAATAGTGTTTGTGGAGTTATACTTTCACATTTTTCTTCTTAATGTTTTGTTACAGCTAAATGAATCCTTTCATGCAGTGGTCACTCGATGTATCGAAGGGGTAAAGAAATTAGGAACAGGAAACCTTTGCTGAATCATTTACTCGGTATCTTTCTAACATAGGGCATGATTCTAGTCTTAGGACTAGAGCCTTTGCCTAATTGGGACTGTTTTCTGTCAGGCCAGCAAAACTAACCACTGGAGGATGCTGAGGCTAGCCAAAGTACCATGAGCAATGTTCATGAGCAGTGAAGAATTATTCTGAGCATGCCACTGCCTCATCCTCAAGGTTATAAGGAAGAAAATTCCCTGCAGTCAACCCTCTCTCAGGAGGAGAGTATTTGGGATCTGCTTCAGAATGTCTAATATTTTTGTGTTTTGAGAAATAACACTGCTAATACCAGACTTGGGATTCTACTCCATGATCCAGGAACCTAAATAATGTGTTTTGTAGACTTGAGCCCTTGAGCTTTCAAAATCTTGTTTATATCCAGCCATACCTCTGTATTAGGATATGTCTACTTATTATAGATGTTAGTTTATGCATCTCCAATCTGAGGGGAAGTCACAGTATAATACCCAGTGGAGTCAATGCAACTCCAGATAATACAGTCAACGCTACTTTAAAGAGAGATTATGCTATGAGTGGGCATCCGGTATTACTTAGATGTCACAGAGAAAGCTGTCTCATTCCAGCTGCCAGAAGGGTTTTCAGCTTCTGTAGATCCTCTGAGATCTGCTAGGTCTGCAGACGTCATAGGATGGCCCTAGTCTTTGCTGTCTTTGACTTAACCAAAAGATCCTAGTTCTTACTCCAGAGAACTAATATAAATTCATAACCTGATTGCAAACAAAAATAAACATTTTATAGAGAAAATGTTTGTATGAATGCTCTAACATTTAGAATACATCTACAGAAAATAAATGTCAAACTTTTCTGCATCTCTAAGCATTCCCTGTGTATTTAAATGATTTTTAAAAATCTTCCATGCTTCTATATCCAAAGAATTTTCACTTCTGATACTTATCAAAAATTCTCTCCAGTCAGTATTTTCCTATGAAATTCTCACTGTCCCTAAATCTGCCAAATCTACAGTGGGATTATCAATGCTGCTTGATAATAAATGAGTTATATACCAACTTTTTCTATGAACCTTTGAATGCCTGGCTATAGGAAAAACAAAACAAAACAAAACCAACCAACCAATCAAACAGACAAATAAGCTCTTGGATTTTTTTTTAAATTCCTAGTAAAGGAATGTCTGGATAATTTGACAATGGTGAATGAAAGACAGTCAAAGGCTTGAATGTTAACGTATGTCACTTGCATTGAAAGCTGTATGGAGACAAAGATGTACAGCAGATGGTAAGCTCTTAATTGGATCTTGTTCAGGAGATATAAACACTGAGCATCTGTGGTCAAGTCACTAGTTATATAATTGTCAGTGAACCGGACAACTGAAACAAAACTGTAAGTTTCTTCCATATGAACATTGTCAGCTTCAGTTTTGAAAATTGCTTTTATTTTATCAGATTATATTAATCTAGAAATTGTGCTTCTTGACATTGAATTTTATCTTTATACCTCATTTATATATACCATGATTTAACCCCTGCCTCCAACTTAGCCCCACACAGACACTCGTTCACTCTTCCCACAGGAAGGGAGAGAATCAGAGGATAAAATTAAGAATATTCGTGAGGTAAAGACAGTTTAATAGGTAAAGCAAAAGCTGCAAAACAAGCAAAGCAAAACAAGGAATTCATTCAGCATTTGCCATCGTCAGGCAGGTGTTCAACTATCTCCAAGAAAACAGGACTCCATCATATTAATGGTTACTTTGGTAAACAAATGCTGTAACTCCAAATGTCTCCTCTTCCACCTTCTTCCCCCAGCTTTTGTTGCTGAACGTGACATCATATGGTATAGAACATCCCTTTGGTCAGCTGGGGACAGCTGTCACAGTTGTGACCCTCCCAACTTCCTGGGCACCCCCAGCCTAATCGCTGGTGGGGTGGTGTGAGGAGCAGAAAGGGCCTTGACTATGTGCAACCTCTGCTCAGCAACAGCTAAAACATCCCACTGTTACCAACACTGTTTAAAGCACAAATCCAAAGCAGAGCCCCATATAAGCAACTGTGAAGAAAATTAAATCTATCCCAGCCAAAACCAGCACAATACAGTACTATGCATTAGTACTTTCTGCAGTAAATTGGAAGTAAATCAGATTTAAAGTTACCTATCTACTTTGAAATACTGATTTCTTTTAAATGTACCTCAAATACATGATCTAGATGGAAGATAGATATTATCATTTAAAATTTCCCAGGGACTGGTAAAAGCAATTCATCTTATAAAAATTACATATTTAATATGTCACTTCTTGAGATAGACACAATTTCAATGTTGAGTTTACACTGGAGCTCAGTTTCAAGCAAATATATAAAAATTGTTGCCTGCATAGCGTGATTTATGTAGATTCTTTCCTTTGAATGCAAAATATGCAAATACCATAACATACAATCTTATAAATTTGCCTGAAATTTAAGACTCATTTGCTCATTTTCTAAAAATGTTCCTGCTCCCTAACTAACACTTTTAAACTGGAATCTTAAGACACAAAATCTTTTTTATTAATATATGAATAATTGCACTGTCAGGAGCCATGCTGCACTGCAATGTTGATGAACTAGGGGATAGGAGTGATCTCAGTCTGGGCTGAGCCCTCACTGGCAGCTGCCATCCCATAGTCCCCCAGTAGATCAGAGGAACTGAAGTGGTGAAGACAGGGAGGGATAAAGAGAAAGGTGAAGTGGTGAAGGGAGAAGTGGTGAAGAAGAGGGGATGGACTAGGGGATGAGGGAGGAGGTAAAAGTGGAGAGAGGGGAAAAAGCAAACTAGCCAAGATAATTAGAATTTTACCCATAAATTAAGACTAGTGTCAAGCAACAGAGATTATCGTGAGGAAGGCTCTAGTGGGATGAGCAGGGTGGTGATTACACTGATGAAGACTATAAAAAAAAATTTGAAAATTCATAAAATACTGACTCAGAACAAGGAAAAGGAAAAGTTAAAGACAGATACAAGAGGAAACATCTCTGTTGTCATTAACAAAGTGCTGAAAGCTCAGATTTCCCTGAAATACAGGTATGCATGGGACATTAGAAGCAATATACTCAAATGTGAAGCTGTTCAAAATAAGGCTTCCCTTCTGGGAAATTGTGTTTTACTATCGTTTCCTCAGGGAAATGATAAGGCAGAATTCAACCATCAGTTGAGACACATGTTTTTTATTGCACATTTGAATTGCAGAGACTATGCAAACGATCACTAATTGCTCTCTGGAGAGCAGTGTGCCCCCTTTTTGATCTATGTATTTATCCTGTTCGTTCTTCTGACAGTAGAGGAACATTGGAGGGATTGCACAGCATGCAGTTTGAACAAAGATTTTGGAAGAGAAAATTCTTAGGAGTGTGAAGTGTGTCACAAATTTATATTTCTCAGTTTTTTATATATGGGTATATAATGCAACTTAAGGAAAGGTTATGTGATTTTTTTAACTGCACAACTATTTCTTCTGATAAAACATTTTTTTATTTACACTGACAAAATATTTATAAGCCATTATTTCTCAATTGACATAGTTGGTTGAATATAAGATATATACTCTGCATCTTAACTCTATTACAAACATTTTCAGAAACAGATTATACTTCAGTTGTTCTCCAAACCATTCCAAAGATTGAAAGCCACAGGCAAGAAACAATAATTTACACAAAGTGCTGTAAACATTAGGACTCCATTTGGTAACCTCAGAGTATAAAATAAGTTCAGCATTTCACAGTCATTGTCCCAGAGCTGTTCACGTGCTAAAACTAAGGCTGTGACCCTGGGCTAACTTAGGAAATAGGAGTGGCAGGAAATTTTAAATCTCTGAATCTTCATAAAATTGCTAGCCTATCTTTCTGTGTTTAAATGTGCAGGTAAGACTGCAACAATATTCAGAGTGTTATTATCTGGTCTTTCAATGTCTGCCTATTTTTAAAATACATCCATTTCCTTTTCTTCTATAGGAATAAAAAAAATCTCTTTTGCAATATTCTCCTGTCCCAAGGGCAGGCAGTCCTCCCATGGTGATCTGTAAACCAATCAAAAATAGATTAACTTGCCCCTGCAGACACAAAGGTATAAACCAAATTAATGATTTATATTTTAACAGTTTTTTGTCTTTCAGTTATTAAGAAATTCACATACAAACCAGTCAATCTTTAAACGTGCAGCTTCACCATTGCTAGTGTAAATTAGTTGTGAAAATACTATTGCCCTAAAGGAAAATTACATGGCCTAGCACATGATCATGTAATTAAATTGAGCCTCTCAACTTCAACGTCCTACTAAAAATACGTACATCTATAGCAAGAAACACTCTGGGATTGAATGAGCCTGGAAATTAGAATAGAAATTATTCTTTCTTAAAGAACATAGGAATCATGCTAGTGCACAAGAAGAAAATTTAACTCTGAAGCAGCATTAAACTTATTAAACTTATAAAAGTAACATTGACAGTTAATGTTAATGTAACATTGAACAGATCCTAAGCTGGTGTAAATTGTCATCATTAAGGACAATGGAAATATAGTAATTCATATGTGCCTAGAATCTGTCCTTAGGGCTTTTTTCTCTTGCACTCATCTATTCATTGACCTCTAAGTAACACTTTATTAGTAATAACAAGGAATATATTCCACCAAAATTCCATCTACAGTTTTGAAAGATCATCTGAACCTATTCTGTGAATAGTCCGAGACATAGGCCCTATCAGCATTTTCCTAATTGGGCCATTCCGTAGGAAATTTCAGGAAAACAAACATTCTGACTTTCCTTTATCATTCATGTGATCTCACAAATGAGAGAAAAAAGTCCATCAGGAAGATACCTTACAAGCATATATTTCATCTGCCTGTATCAAATTTTACTGTGATGATTCACTTCAGTTGTAATTCAATTCAAGACCCAAATTCTGGACAAAGGATTAACTGGAAGCATCAAGACATTTGTTATGGCATGAGAGTTCCCGACCACTCCCCTTTAAGTATAAGAATTGGGGGGTGGGAGTCAAGCTGTTCTCTTTTGTTTTCTTTTGTGTGTGTGTAAGACAGTTTGTTTGTCTGGCATTTCAAACTTTGTTTCTGGTCAACTTACATCAGAAGATGACAGAGGTATTTGCTCCGGCCCAATCAATAATCTAGATCTTCAGTGAGTCAAATATCTTCAACAGCTGTACCAACTGTTTGGTGTGGCTATTGAAATAGAACTAGTTGAAAGACATTGATAACACTTGATAATAACTCATCTCAAATTCCAAATTTCTCACTGTATTCATTAAAATCATTAAAACTATTGGCTGAATCAATACCAGAAAGTTTCTTATGTTAAAACTGATGAATGAATTAATAATACTCCTGTTCTGTCTGAAATTATTTTGGTTACCTTCTTCCAAATCTGGCTGGTTGGGTTTTTTGGTTTTTGGGGGGTTTTTGGCACAACCAAGATACTGATAAATGGAAAAGCTTGTTTATGTAGGATTTCTTCTTCATGCAAACCTAAGAGGTATTTTGAAATGTTTCTTTCCCACTAATTTCATGAAGCATCAAATAAATACTCTCAAATTCCACCTTGAAGTCACTTATGTCTAAGTGCAGTTCTGGAGTAAATATGTTGTAAACCTTTAGATATAGATATTTTAATTTTCATTTTCATCTTAAACATTACCCATCACTTTTCTAGACATGTTCTTATATGACTTTCTTGTGTCAAAGCTCGAGCTCGTGATTTCGTATACTAGAAAGTGTAGATTTCCATGCAGAAAAGTTAATCAAGTTTTGACATAGTAATAGATTTCACTATAACTCCAAACACAACGGAAATCTACTAGCCCTGCCAAGTCTGATAGTACAACTAAGACTGCTCAGTACAGGTTACCTCTAGGGAAGAAAAGAGGAATATGAGAGCAGCTAACAGAGAACTCTTGCAGGAGCTGTGCCTGGTAGAAGTGCAGAAATTGCTAAAGACACGATCACCTTGCAAGGGTAACTGAACCCCAGTCTCTTCCTCAATAACCTTTCTTGTTGTAGCATGACAAGCAGAGTGTGCCAGGGTTTAAATGCCTTCCAGCCAGTGGTGCAAGTCCAGGAAGGTATTTTCATGTCAACACATGTCACTGCTTCCCAGTTCAGCTTCCCTCTTCTCTTAGGGCACCTGCAGACTGTTTATGCGTTATCTTTCCATCACCTTTCCTGTATTGTGAAGAGCCTGGCAGACATTGTCAAAAAAAAAAGAGAATCTGAGGTAAAGCAGACACAACTGAGTACAGCTAAGTATATGTGATTGATAAATGTGGTATTGGTTTGGACACAGCATGCTGAAGGGAGGAAGAGAGGAAGGGAGGAAGGAAGGCAGGAAGGAAGGAACGGAGGGAGGGAAAAAGGAAAGAAGGAAGGAAAGAGGGAAAGACAGAACAATTTCTGAAACTTAAAAAAAAACCCCATACTTCGTTAGGAATGTAGCCAAAATAAATAAATAAACAAATAATCATGTACAAAATATTGATAATATCATTAAGAATTCCAAGCATTTTTCCAAGAAGTAGAGCTTGACAAGCATTTATTTAAGGAAACAACTTTGCCTTTAAGGACTTTAAAAAAAAAAAGTAAACCATATTTGGCTAAGAGTCTGAAAGTCAGAGAAATTTGAACTCTCAACTTCATCTGGTTTGGAAACTGATATATGAACAAAACAAGAAGCTTTCAAAAGGTATGATGTCACACTAAAAACTGCAATAGAAGAGATATATATATATATATAGTATCCGTGGCTCCTATTTTCATTTTCTTTTCAGAAGACTTTTAGACACATCAGGAAGTGCTATAGTATACTACACAAATTAAAGATTTTCACAGTCTGCTTGCATGCCATGTGAAAGTTCCCATACAAAATCAGCTATTCTGCAGGTAAATTTGAAAGCACATGACTGGACAGTTTTTCTCAATGGATTCAGGAAAGGGAAGAACTTTGCTTCTGGTTCTTCCTAGTGAAAAGGAGAGCCTAAGTTTTTTTGTTTGGTTGTTGTGGGGTGTTTTTTTGGTTTTTTTGTTGCTTTTTAAAAGGCAATTCTTAATAGCAGTGTGGAATTAGACAGAATTATTAAGACATTGATACAGGATGAGAATCCCCCACCCACGTCACCCTAATACACACTTCTACTCTTCTTCCTGGATGATAGAATAAAAATTACGGGAAATTGAAAGACCAAAATAAACCAGCATATTGCTTCTGGGCCTTATAATCCTCAAATTCTCAACATCTATGGCCTGCAGAAGTACACATTTAGCATCAGTGTTTCCCCCCCCGTCCCGTCTCCCACCCTCCCCGCCAATACTTTACGAGCTCTTCTTTTCCC
>NW_010429936.1:24907-38536 GCF_000710305.1 Buceros rhinoceros silvestris
TTAAGAGCTATTCTTTTACCTTTCAATTTTAGTTACATTTATCACACGGAGAATGGGCATTGTCTCCTCAGCCAGCAAGTGATTGAAAAATCTTACAAACAGGCTGCAATCCACCTGGAAAGAATGTACAATAAGTAACTGGATGATGACCATTTCTAGTTATGTAATTTATAAAAACTAAGAATACAGGCATGATTTTAAATGCATCTTCAGAACTTGCTAAGCTGAGAGAAGAGTTAGCACTGTGGGACCTCTCCGTTGTTCATTTTAACGACGTATCTCAGTGAAGATGTTGATGTTCAGAAGTCTGATTTTTAGGACAGTTTCAGCACCCCTGGAGTAAGAAGAGATGATGATAATTTGTAATATACATGCTGGCAGTAGAAAATAACTGTATTTGGCAACATTATGTGTTTCAAAGTTACAGGATGAAACTTTCTGTTTGGGCATTTGACAACAAAGTATAACATTTTACAGTATACGTTTAACAAGATAGATTTGGATTATTGCTAATAGCGAGTTGCAGAAGTTTCTAATATCATAGGGTACCAGAAAACAGAAACTAAATAGGAGGAGAAAAAAATTACATTTTCCTTGAAAGAAAAATGGTCTGTCTGGGATATTAAGCATTGCAGCACTCATGTACAATTTGGTTGGAAATAATTTCTGCAGAGGTCAAATGTGACTACTCTGATCATTATTTTTGGCATTACTAATAAGTCATTTCTACATATTCAGTAATCTAATTTCCATTTGAACATCTCCATTGTACTGACTGATATAAAAAAAAATTTTGATGGTTGTTAACATGGTAAATGTTAATAGACAGAAAATTTTAGCATTATGAATGATAACTTAGAATTATGAATGTTTAATCTCTAACTGCTAGAAATGACAGATACAAGTTTTCCTGAGACTTCTGGAGAGTTTGCAACATAAATAGCTTTTCCAGAAAACACTTAAATGTCAAGGTGGAGTTTAGTTCTAGACATGCATTTATATTAATATTTCTACTTTTCAAGAACTCAACAAAATATTTAGGAAGTGTAAGCTAAGAAACTGCTGCTACAATTCATGATGCATTATAAAGATTTAAATATTCCGCTGAACAGTGTTTTGCTTTATAGCAAAAGTTTCCCTCTGTCAAATATTTATGTAAATATGAATTAAAATTCCTGTCTAAATGTAGAGATCAATTTTTTTCACCTCAGGCATCGCCCCTTCATTAAAAAAGATTATCTGTATTCCCAGCTGCAGTTTTCTGGGTTTTTTTATCTTTAGTGTCATAGAAAAGATGGCAGAATCTAAAGAAACAAGTGCTGTTCTATAAAAATTGTAAGATGATCTTGAATAACTTCCTTTCTTATCATTTAAGAATTCCACTTCATAGTAAAGTATTTATGATTGTAGGTAAAATGTACATTTCAATATATTCACTAAGTCTTGAAGGATATGCAGGGAACTCATTAAAAGCCATGACCTTGAGTAGCCTTTATTCAGCCTGGAGGTTACTGACATAATGTAGTGTTTTTCGGAGGCAATAGTATGACTGCAGAATATGAAACACCTTTTGAAAAATTGTTTTCTTACCAAAGTAGTTCTTCATTAAATTCACCTCTGTTTTAAGTCCGGATAGTTTTAATTCACTAATGAAGTGGATACAATGAGTCTATAGAGAATATGAAGGACAGCATTTTTAATATTTGGCCGAAAACACTTACTTTATGTACACAATGAGCACCGTTTATACACTCATGAAGTCAGCAACATATAAAAATGATATAATGAAAAGGAAAGCTTTTAGTAGGCAATCAGATCTAAGGGAGCTTAAGAGATTGTTTCTAGGTGAAAAGAACTGAGAAGACACATGTCTGCTCCAAAAAACTAATCCAGCAAAACCTATGGGGTAACTGTTCTATATAGTCAGCCCATGCAGTATTTTGTAGACGCCTGTAGCAAGTAGCCTGAATATCTTTTATTTTGTATTTTCTCTCTATTTTAGCTGTTTTTCACATAAACCATTTATTTAAAATAATGGATTTTCAAGCTAACAGGTTTCTTATGGATTTTTCAATTTTTTTAACAAATGCAGTTAGAGAGTGAAAGGAATTATTCTTATGCTAATTGTTAAGAACTAGTTAGTTTGCATATTCCATTATTAAAATCTGTGGATCTGTGCAATCACTCAGCTATGATGCTGACTAAACCATTATTTCTGTCTGGGAGAGTAGAATGACTGAATTATTTTTAAAGGAGAATAGCAAAGAGATGGCAGTGATTAATTCAGATCCGGATACCAGAGGAATTTTCTCTTCTCTTTCTGGTGTTGCTTGTTTTCCTATCTTTCCAGTTGTTTTCTTTAAGAAACTCAGTTTTAAACACTCCTCTGAAATTAGAATGGAACAGGGATAGCAAACTTATCTCACCAACGTGTACTGAGTACACCATGTTCGGACAATTGCAGTGACTGAAGGTGAGATGTCACGGTGAGATGTACAGAGAATCATCATGATGCGCAATACTTATCAGTATTTAAAAATCTTCAGGTTTTTACTTTTCAATACAAAATTCCTCACTTCTTATTTAAGAAATGTATTGTTAGTTTTGGTGACTCTGGAAAGTTTTGAGCATACTGCCTTTTTTTCTTTGTTTTTTTTTTTTTTTCCTCTGTATTTAAAATGTCAGATGCCTTACTTCAGCAACTGGTGATTTTACAGATTTAACAAAACAGTATTACTGCTTGACACCTTTGATGAAAACTAGTTTTTTTAAACTTCAGGGACAATAACAGAAACATTATACTGAAAAATCCCTGGTGTCAAGCATTTTTAAGTTTTGAGAAAATTTACATATTTATAGGTAGTTTCATATTTCATGCCTATATTTACTGACTATACATTTATAGACAGTTATTAACTGCCACACTGCAAGGCACTGAAACAGCTGATTGATAACACACATGAATGACTCTCTGATAGCAAGTACCATGCATTTTGTTTTGTGTATTCTAAAGGATACTTGTGAGAGAAGATAAGGAATCTTAAAATTGCTTTTATGTCAAGAAGCGAGGGGAGGGTAAGAAAGATCTATTTTATTTTATAAGACCACAATATTATTCCTGTAAAAATTTGCAGGAGAAGACTCTATTCACTGTGCCCTCCATTTTTTTCTTGATGTAACTTTGATAATTTCTGTTTAGATGTTCTCCTGATGAACATGTCTGACATAAATACTCCATACATTCTCAGACATAGTAAATTGTCTGTACTAAGTAGAACATGTTTAAGTGCCTTCATATTTACATTTTTCAGAGGAAGAAAGTATTATGGACATTTATAACCTATCCAAGAAGAGAATGCGATGGAACACATACTGCTCTTGACTGCTATGGTGATTACAGATCTTCAAGGTAATGCTGAAAACTGCTCCACCGTCCTCCCTTAAGTAAGCAGTCTCTTGATGTTGCTAGCATTAGAGAACATATTCAGAGTTTATGGTAATGGAGTAAAAAATTTAAAGCATAACTAATATTAAGACTGCTTTTCCTAGGACTGTCTCTGCTTCCTCAAGTCAAGTTACTCCTCACACATCTTAGCTCCGTACAAAGCTGTGTGGTCCAGACATACCTGGCTGCTGCTGAAGTGAACTCCTTGGCAATTAAGAGGAGCCACTGCAGGCTTAACTTTAGTTTTAATTAAAAGTCCTCAGAAAATTTATTTAAACTGGTAAAAATATATAACTAAATTAATAACACAATTACCTTTTCTTCTTTTATGAATTTCTGATAATAAAGATCTCATAGATGACTTGTTGTTGATCATTGTTTTCAGACCAATTTAATATAAATCTGTTCTTTGCGCAACTTGCATTGACTTATGCCTCCCATTTTATTTCAAAATATTTTAACAGGCTAGGAGGATGTGGCAATTTTCTACTGCAACTTTTATTACCAGAATTTGCATATCCTTTTCTACTGAACTGTGAAATCAGCATTACAATTTCAAGTAAGCTACAGTTTCCACACATGAACAATAATGAGGAGGCATAGAGAAGATCAGGCATCAGATCACCTTTCTGGATCTCTCTATATTACTTTGAACATAACACTGTCCTGAAACTAGGTTCCAGGAGAGCAAGGCTCTTTTATATAAAATTATTCTAAAAATACAGCCCTCCACTGATCAGAATCAGAGGAATCATACGAACAATAATATGTCATGAGATAAATCAGAACAGAACACACTGCACAGCTGATGGCAGAAAGGTTTCAAAACATGATAGAGCAAAGCTTTTACGTAGCAATTGGGAAGGGTCACTGAAGACAGTTGTTGTGTGTGACTATTTAAAAATTGTCTGAAACTGCATTTTGTAGAGGATAACTTTAAAC
The DNA here is from genome assembly GCF_000710305.1 of Buceros rhinoceros silvestris. Taxonomy (NCBI): domain Eukaryota; kingdom Metazoa; phylum Chordata; class Aves; order Bucerotiformes; family Bucerotidae; genus Buceros; species Buceros rhinoceros. Next base: position 29,295 of record NW_010429936.1, read on the forward strand.
TCTTTCTAGATCCTCAGATCTAGGATCAAGAAGCATTTTTCTCACATATCAGACTAGCAAAGATCTATGCATTGTTGTGATGTGTTTGATTAGTTTTTTGACAACTATCTTTTACAAAAGGACACTGTAAACCGACAGTCTTTCTGTGGGCAGAAAACATGTGGGCAGACTTCCAATGACATTTGGAGGTCTTAGTTGGGTTAGAGGGTGTGCAGATTTTCTGTGGCTTGTAATTGTGTTTTTCTTTCTAGATAATACCTATTGTAGTCATGAAATTGGCAGGCGGATGTGATGAGCCACTTCAGTCACATTTTCCTATTCTACTGTATTTTGACACTTTTTAGGAAATTACCAAGACAACCTGTATCTCAGATTTTAACTAAACTATAAAGGTATATAAATTATAAGGAATAGATATTCCTTGTACAAGATTGCATCTCCAACCCATCTTTAAAGATACTTGTTTTTGTAGCGTGGCTGACTGAATGATTTCAGAACATTCCTTAAACTTTGGGTGAGCTCTAATTACTAAAGTTTCCCGATTAAATGCTTGCTTTGAACAGGAAGCATCTGGATTATCATGCAATTTATGGGCTAATTCAAGTTGAAAGGGACTGAAGAGAATCCCCTGGTTCAACTGCCTGGTAAAAACTCTGCTATGAAGTCAGGCCAGTTTGCACGGGGCTTTATCCTCTTCAGTCTCAAAAACATTTTAGAGTGGACAGAGACTGCATAAACTCTATTCCAGTGCTGGAGCATCCTAATGACTGTGGTGGGTTACCCTGGGTAGCTGCCAGAGGCCCACCCAGCCGCTCCCTTTCTCCTCTTTCTCAACAAGACAGGAGGAGAAAATAAGACAGAGAAAGCTCATGGGTAAAGATACTGACACAGAGTTCGCTTACCAATTACCTTCACAGGCAAAACAGACTCAACTTTGGGAAAATTAGTTTATTGCCAATTAAAATAGATTTAGCTAGTGAGAAAAAAAAAAAACAACAATGCTTTCTCCCACTTCCCCCTTTTTCCCTGGCTGAACTCCTTCATTCCCAAGTCCTCACCACCTACCATGAATAGTGCAGGGGGATGGTGAATAGGGGGTGCAGTCAACCCAGCTCCTCTCTGCTCCTCCTTCCTTCTCATGCTTTTCCCCTACTCCAGAGTGGATCGTCCCAGTGGGCTGCAGTCCTGCAGGATAATCATGCTTCAGTGTGAGCTTTCCATGGGCACAGTTCCTTCAAGGAATATACACCTGTTTTGGGTGTATTTTCTTCCATAATCTGCAGTGAAATACCTGCTCCACTATAGTCTCTTCCATGGGCTGCAGGGCAATCCTTGCTCTGGTGCCTGGAGCACCACCTTTTTCCTGACGTTGGTGTTATCACGGTGGTTTCTCTTTTTTTTTTTTTCTTAAAAACACATTTTCCGAGAGGAGCCTCTCCATGTTGGATGAGGGGCTCAACTATGGCCTGTCAGTTGGGGAGGCTGGAATTGGCTGAAACCAGCTGTGTCTGGCACAGGGCAGCCCCAGCCTTTCCATCACGGTGGTTTCTCTTTTTTTTTTTTTTCTCTGATTCTTTGCTGCCATGCAGCATTTTGCTCTTAAAAACACATTTTCCTAGAGGAGCCTCTCCATGTTGGATGAGGGGCTCAACTATGGCCTGTCAGTTGGGGAGGCTGGAATTGGCTGAAACCAGCTGTGTCTGGCACAGGGCAGCCCCAGCCTTTCCTCACAGAGGCCACTCTGCAGCCCTGCCACTTCCAAAACCTGGAAACATAAACTCAGTAAAACAGCAAGGATGATGTGCTCATGAGGTTTGGAAAAGAATAGAGCAAATGACCACTGGAGCCACTGTGAGTCTTTAATCTTCAGCTGTGGGGCAGAAACAGTGCACGTCACAAAAATAAGCTACTGGGATGACCAGCATGAACAAAGTGAATAAGGTGCTCAACACTAGCAGCTGAAGCAGGACCATGGGACACAGCCCAGGTGCTGAGTGTCTATATCTTCTTCAGAGCAGGTGTGTGTACTGAGCATGTGCAGTCACTCACTAACCTTTAGCGAGACCAGCTGGAGAGTAGGGGTCCTTGGGACCAGGCAGAGTATCAGGCAGGAAGGGGTCCATGCTGGTATCCAGGGGACCCACAAGTGTGGGATGTCCTGTGGGATGAGTGGAGTGTGTGAGTGCTCTGTGTGTGCAGCAAACACTGAGCTGGACCACCCTACAAGTAGGCAACCTGCGGGGTGGGAAAGAAGGCCGGGATGTGGACAGGGGCACTGGGCAGATGGGTATTGTGCTGGTACTCAGAGAATCCACAAATGTGCATCTACTTGTGAACCTTGACAGTGCCTTGTGTGCACTGCACTAGTGACCTCCCACCTCTAACAGCCCAAGAGGAAGTGGGGGACTTGGCTGGAGGTCTGTGCTTGTGTTTATGTGAGTCCTCTATGTGATCAGCTGAGCCAGTGTCTGGCATGTGTGTGACTGTGTCTCCGCACTATGTACTCGGCTTCACAACTGGTTGTACCTGCAAATGGGAAGGCAGCAGCAACATCCCTCAGCCTGGGTAGAGAACCCAGGTTCCCAGGCAGGACTCCAGCAGCTGGGCAGGAGGGAAGCTCAAAACTGCTGGAGGAGGAGGCTGCTTTTAACATTCCTCCTTTAAATTATTAGCTAAATCAGTCTATAAGGAAATCCTATGACCTTTTTTCCTTGCAGAAAAAATAAAAATAGCATGTTTTTAACAGCACACTCAGAAGGAGAAAGAATAGTAACGATATATAATAAATGCAGGTTAACACCTATATATCTTTAAAAATCCTACCCTGTTTTCAGTGCAATACACTTGTCTGTCCTTAACAGCAATAGCTTCCCCTCTTATTAAGGTGTTTTGAATAATTAGTTTCAGCTGAATGTAATTAGCTTCCAGCTGGCAGTGCCTGTCTGAGTTGTAAGTTATAAAGAAAAAAACAAACTCACCTTCTTTTCAAGTTGTTTATTGTCAGTGCTTTTGGCTCATTTCTTCTTGACTTGCCCACTTGGTACAATAAGAAGACTTTCAAAAATGTTCAGGACCAGCTGAATATGTTGAGTCTTAATAGTATCTTATTACTGGTTGCCTTACAGGTTGCCTCACAGGTAAATTTCAAGATGAATAAATGTAGCTAGTTTGCAGATGTCACCAAGCTGAGTGGTGCAGATGACATGCTGGAGGGAAAGATGCCATCCAGAGGGACATGGACAAATCCAAGAAGCAGCCCTGTGTGAACCTTATGAGGTTCAACAAGGCCAAGTGCAATTTCCTGCACCTGAGTCGGGGCAATCCTCGGTATCAATACAGGCTGGGGGATGATGAGACTGAGAGCAGCCCTGCAGAGAGGGACTTGGGGACACTGGTAGTTGAAAAACTGGACATGAGTTGACAATGTGTGCTCACAGCCCAGAAAACCAACTGTATCCTGGGCTCTGTAAAAAAAAAAGTGTGGTCAGTGGTCAAGGGATGTGATCCTGTCTCTCTACTCTGCCCTGGTGAGACTCCACCTGGAGAGCTGTGACCAGCTCTGGAGTCCTCAGCACAAGAAGGACATGAACTTGGAGTGGGTCCAGAGAAAAGACACAAAAATGATCAGAGGGATGGAACACTTCTGCTGTGAAGAAGGACTGAGAGAGCTGGGGTTGTTCATCCTGGAGAGGAGAAGGCTCTGGGGACAACCTTATTGTGGTTTTTCAATAATTAAAGGGAGCCTATAAAAAAGATGGGGACAATATTTTTAGCAGAGCCTGTTGTTATAGGACAAAGGAGAATTATTTTTAAATAAAAGGGGAGATTTAGACTAGATATTAAGAAGAAATTTTTTACAATGAGGGTGGTAAAACCAACCCAAAACATTCTATGACCCTATGACTTTTATTGTTTAAGAGTATCTGTAGAAACAGATCCATAAGACAATTCTGGGATTAAAGAAATTGTTCATTATAGAGTGCTGTTTGTGGAGGCCTACTGCACCTTTCACAGGTTCATAAAGTTCTTGTTAGCATAATTCAATATCATTCACTTTAAGAATTCTGATGTAATCTAACTAATTTTTTCATTAAAGGAACATTATATAAATCCTTGATGTACCTGCAGGCACACTTCACACACTTTTTTATCTTTTTTTTTTCTTAGTCATGTTTATCTCTTGTTTTATCAACAAAGTCATTGGTATATCTGTTCTGCTATTGACTTTCAGAAGCTCTGCTTTATTTCGCATCTTCTGCTTCCCATCTCTAATCCTACCTATCAGGTTTAATCTTTATCTCCTGAAGGAAAATTCCCAAGCATTATGTTATTTTAATTCTGTATGTCTCCCTCTACAAAATGCTCCTTTTATCTCCCTTTTGAATGACTTGAATGTACTGTTGGAACAATAAAGCAACTAAAAGAAATTCTACCTGTAGAACTGAATCCTGTCTGGACTTTCCTCGTCCTCTTTGTAGTCCTAGTGTTTATTCTTTCTACTTTCCTGACCTTTATGTTCTGTTTGTTGTTATCCCTCATGTCTCAGTTGCTGTTTGGAAATGGTTGTGAAATGGGTTAGGAGAATATTTGCCAGATCAGCTTCAAAGCTTGTATGAAAGAAATGCTGCATTTTCACTATTCACTGAATTTTCTTTCTGATGTGAAGTACTCTGGGCAGACCTGAGAGCTAATTTTAATGGCAGTGATTTTTAAGCACATTTTTCTTAGGGAGAGAGATTAATTTCTGTAGGTATTTAATATAAATTTATTTTAACATAGTCTGAATCACTGATCAGTCCTTTACCTTCAAATATACAGGTATACAAAGCAAGAAGGATCCACGCTGGCATTTTCTTCCTTCTTCTTTAGAAAAAAAAATCCATACGTATCCTATTATAAATTATCAGATTATGGGTTCTGAGAAGTTTAAAGTGCTTATGTATACTTTGGGTCGTGTTAGTTTATTATAGAAATTGTTGAGAGAGTATTTGCTCTCTAATACTTCATGTCCACACTACTTTTTATGAAAGAAACAAAGCAAAGGTCAAGACATTTACAGTTTTCAGTTATTTAACTGAAAACAGTGTTTGGTACTTCTTGAACATTGCAAACGAAACAAGGACTTGGTAACATAATGTCACTGGTTGGCTGTGGCAGGCCAATCACAGGAAGAATTCTCTCTCCAGTCAGTCCTCCTCCCATTTCAGGAGAAAGGGTTAAGAAAAGAGATAAGAAGAAAAGAAAAAAAAGTTGGCAAGTCCTCTGTTAAGCTTGGGAAACTAAAACAGTTTTAATAATAATAGAAAGATATTATATACAGAAAAAACAAATGAGATTAACAAGTATATATGTAGGATCAGAAATCTGGTGTGGCGAGCGTTAAACTGTGGTTAAGGAAACAAGGCGGTAACAAAAAAAAAAAACCCTACCAGTCCGTTAATGGTGGTGGCACATAGCCATGGGCAGAGACCGGGGTCAGGACCTGCCAGGAGCGTTGGCGGCAGCAGTCCAGACAGCAGCGGGGCTGGTCTGGGAAGCGACGGCCGGAATCCTCTTCTGAAGCAGCAGCTGGGGAAACGGTGTTGGCCGCAGCGGTGAATGGTAGCGAGAAGCCTTCACGGCTGGCAGCACAGAGCCGAGCCAAGCGGCAGTGCTGGTCAGCAGGTCCCAGCACAGACAAGAAGGGGGTTTGCAGGCAGGTGGCAAGTGACAGCAAGCGAAGGAGAGTTGCAGCCTGTCTGAGCAGCAGGTGGAAAAGACTCACTTTTCCGTTGGCAAGCCATTCTTAAAGAAACAACGGTGCTAGCCATAAGCTCCACAGCCAGTGAGAGATGCAGGGGCTATCTAACTGGTTGTTTGATATGTCCATCAAAACAAACCACACCTGTTTATCTTCAACCAGGACATGTATTAAAGAAAACATTCAAATATATATAAAATCCAATCATCAAGTTGTCTTCCTACTTTCTCACTACAACAGAACAGATTTTGACACTCTGTGATGAGTCCCTGTGGTGAAAAATTGTAAAGAGAACTATAATGCAAACACTCAGTTCGTTACTGGCATGTAACCAAAGCCCGATATGTTTAGAAATAAATTTCTTCCCTCCATCCTGAAGTCAATCCTTCTGTCATTTTTCTTGCTCCATGTGGACAAAAGCAGCAATCTATATAATAGTCCATTTAATAACCTAGGCATCACCTTCAACTTGCCTCTTTCTTTACTGAAACTTTGTCTAAATACTGCCTCCCTTTTCCTGTAATCTCACTTACACACAGCTGTGACACAGTTCTTTCACAGAGAAGCATCCAGACTCTCAAGCAGTTTATATATGGAATCATGAGACATTTTTCCTAACGCTGAAAAAAAGATTGTGTATCTAATGTAGCTATCCGGAATACTCAATCAAATATCGCTCTCGTAATGTATCCCTTAGATATTCTCTTCATCATCCCTATGATGATTTTCTGTTTCACTGACCAGCATGGCCATTGTTAGTCTAGTACCCTTGTGACTGCCTGCATCCTTGCACCCGTCTCCTGACTTGTTTTGTGCATTCATTTGGGAGAGAATGGTTTTCTTATGTCTTTGTATTGTGTGTATTCAACAGGTTCCAGATTTCTGCTTAGAACTCTTCAGTGTTACAGCAAGAAAAGTAATTAAAAGCACTCCTTAATAGCCACAGCAGAGTTACTTGGCTATAAACCAAGTGGGGACTACACAGATTATGAAGCTGGAGCAAGTAAGAAAGTTTTTGCTACCAGACACTTAAAAATCAAAGTACCTGATGTCTCCAGCTGGCATGGATTTTTAATTATACTTCAGCAATATTTAACTGCAAATGAACTTGTTTATTTTTTTACAGTCAAAATCTCATATATGGGCAAAAATAAAGCATACTATATGAATAGATAGAAATATCTATATAGACATGTAAAGCAAAGAACAGATATAAAAAGCTGTATAGGTACATAATACATAAACCCAAGAAATTATTGTTAGTATAATTGAAATCTTAACAACATAATTATTATCAGACCAGATCTAATTGTTTCAGAAAAAGAAAGAGTAGTGCATGTTAATTTATATCTTCATTTCTACTCCTCCTCTTTCACGAAAAATAAGAGTTTGTGCATTTATATTTCATAAATGACATATGAATCATTTTTGTGTATGGTCAAATGTAATTTTTTAACAGATTTTATTTTTGTTGAAATCAGTAACTCTCTTCATTGTAGAGTTAACAAGAAGTAAAATTGTCTCTTCCTTTTTAAGACTTTACCTCAGTCTTCAGCCTATGTTTGCTTTCTCTAAAACGTTCTAGTGTGTACAGTTTATATGCACTCCTTTAAAGGGAATGGACAGTGCAAAACCTGCTTCTGACGTTGAGGTAAAGATTAAACCTCAAAGACCCTGTTCTCTGAAATGTCTAATGTAAAGGTCTATACTATTCTTTAGGACCACGTGGTTGGCACGTTCTGCCAACTGATATAAAAATGGATTGCTGCTGATTTCCTGCATTGCATGCTGCTGCCAGCTGCTTATGAGCCAGCAACGTAACAGAGTGCTTTCAGCAGTCTCAGCTGCGGACAGGGTTTCGTCTTACACAGATGAAAGAGATTTCTGAGACGTAGAAGTCGCATGGGAGGTAGAGATTTTTCTGACTTTCACTTTTCTAAGGACACATTCCAATATATTCTCTTCATGAGCAAAAATAGAAAAATCTTAAGAAAAAACATGCAACCCAGAAATTAAAATTTGTATTTGTACCATATGAAAACTGCATTCAAGCCTAGCGCCATGTAAAGGGTTGTATATGGCCTTCCACTTCCCTGGCTGTGTGTATACAGTCACTAACCTACACTAAGTCGCTTCCTAATCACTGATATACAGAGACTAATGCTGTTGCACTCTTATTTCTACAAGTAGGATTTTTCATCTTGAAACAATCAATTTTATCATCAGCCAAATAGAGAAATGTTTTTTACCCCAGTTTCCCAAAGTCAGCTGAGCATAACCCATTGACCTAGTACAAGCCTAAAAAACAACTGCAAAATTTCAAAGTTTTTTCATGTACTGGCGTTTGTTCTCTAGGCAGTCCAAATCAAAATGTGTTAAAGATGGGGTTATTCAACTTTATATTTTTCCTCTAAAGCTTAAACAATTTATATTGGATTTTTTTTCTGTATGTCTTTAAAGGATGCATTCTTATTTACTTGTCCTCTAATAAGGGTTGGAATAAATTTTTATTGTAGTTGCTTTAATATTTTTTCAGCTTATACTGGGATTGACAGTATGGGTTTTACTCAAATGCTCTACTTTGGCTGTGATTTCTGGTGCTAGTCTTCAGAGGAATCCTCTATAATGAACTCTAGGCAGTCTTTTAGACAAAGGAAATCATACTGAGTAAACAGAATGCATAATTGTGCTCAGTGGATAAGAATTCAAGTGCATTCTTGTCTTTCTTCTTAAATTACCAATGTTCCCTAAGAATTATCTTATTGTGAATGAGATCCTGTTTCTATTTTTCTTATCATTTGTGTTCATTCATTACAGCTGTTGTAATTACACAGTAAAATGGTTTTGAGTTTGCATTTTTAGAATATTTTATCTATTGTGCAGAAAACATCAGGGTTTATAATAACCCAAAGCTGATTAGACTTTAAGGTGTGAAAATGTCAAATGACTATTGTCTACATTTTATGTGTGGAGGAAGTTAATCATCTCTCTAGGAAGAAAAAAAATAGATGATTGTAGGAGGGGGGAGAAAGGAAGTAATTTTGGAAGGATATTTGCTTATTGTTTTTGTCTTGCTTATCTGGGTGTTCTGATTGTCGGATGGACTCATAAACAGACTAAGGTTTTCACGGCACTTGCTGCATGTAATGATCAGCAAGCCTAGGCAGTTTATAGTAGCATAAAGTTAAATGGATTTATTACATTGTCCTGGTTTGAGCTAAAGCTTCCTTGTTTCAGGAAATGGACAAATAAAATTATTCCATGTAGTACAATAATTCCACATTTAATTGGTTAAGAGACTCAGGTGAACGTAACCTTACGTCGGGAGCCTTTAAAAGCAGCAGGCCGGGGAGTGTCTCTCTCTTGGGCTCTGGACAGCTGCACGGAGGGAGAGCTCCTGCGAATCTGCTGGCCCGACTAGGCCCGACAAGGCCCGACCAGGCCCGAGACCTGAGGGCCTGCACCCCCGGATCGCCGAGGGTAACAGACTGCGAACTGCTAC
>NW_010429936.1:38789-46378 GCF_000710305.1 Buceros rhinoceros silvestris
CGGCACCCCCGGATCGCCGAGGATCACAGACTGTGAACTGCTACTGCCGTGAGTCTCGTCCGAATCGGGTGAGATATCCGGACTCCCAGCGGTTTTGTGCAGGGAGTTTTTCCTGCAGTTTACTTGCTGCGTGGGAGTTTCTCCCTCACCGTCTCGCCGCCGGAAGGATTTTGCTTTCTCCGCCTGAGAGCAGCTGCAAAGGCCTTCACTCCCACCTCGCTGTTGGGTGCCTGCCAAGAGCACTGACCTTGAACAAGACTGTTAAGAACTTTGGTTATCTAAGTCCTCTCTTCTTCATTTTTTTTTCCCTTTCTCGATTTGTGCATATGTATAGCAGTGTATAGTTGTGTGGTTTTATTGTTTATTAAAAGTTTGTTTCAGTTTCCCGGACGCAGACTGAGGTGTGAATTTTCTTTTTTCCCCTTAAACCCCTTCTGTCTCTAGCGAGTCAAAGGGGATCATTAAGGAATTCGAGGAGTTGTTACCTTGGTCCCTTGACCCTTAACAAACATTGAACTGACATTTGAAGAATTAGTGCATGTTTAGTGATATTTTTTCTTTTTTAGGTTTATTAAAGATTAAAATCAGCTGATAGCTAGAAATTAGTTTCTGGATACTGTCAAAGCAAAGAAGATGATCACAGACCTGTTATACAGGAAGGATTAGAGTTGCTGTTGTGGTAATGAAAGATACTCTGTTGTGGTACTCCAAGAGAAATTCAGGCAAAGGTTACCGTTTGTGAACAAAAGTTTTTTTCAATGAGACAACAAAGATTGTGTCTTGACAAAGGTTTGTAGGCCACTTTCTACTTTTTAATAACAAATTCCCTCCAGCAAGAAAGTTAGTTAAGGCTTGTAGTTAGCTTCATATATGTAATCTACATTTTTTTCCACACGTAACCTCTACCTATTTGCAACGGGGATACTGGAATATTTCTGTGAGTATGCATTTTTTGTATTCTGGAACAAGTTTTACCTTCACATTATTGATCCTATATCATCATGTGACAACAAACATAAAGCCTTTCAGTCATGCGTAACCCAGCTCCCGTTTATGTGCCCTGTGTACTGTTCTTCCACTCAGGTTCTCTTTCGCTGAATACACAAGAAAGGTTTTTTATTCTACATATAGCTTTGCTCCAAAGGAGAAAGGAGATGGGGACATTTAACATCCGAGTTGTCTGGAAGTCCTAAATGATAACATAATTCATAAGAGCCCCTTTTCCCCTCCTATTTCATACATAAGATCTGAAAGAAAATATGCGACATACACATTTTACTGTATCACCACACACATTTCTGAGAATATAATTGACATAAATGTTTGATCACCACTTGTTTTCTTTCAGTCTTTCAACAGCACCAATATTCATTTTTGTAGCTAATCTGTATTCCCCTAATCAAGGACTAGCTAATGACAAGGAACTCATATAAAACACTTCATCCATAACCATTAGAATATTTGCAACTCTTCCACTCCACTTTTCTCATGAGAAGTGAGGAAAAAAATAAGAAAACTGGAATCTACAGCAACATATGCTTACTTACCTGTAGGAGGATTTCAAATTATGATCAAAATTATAATTTATGTGTACTGGCCACTTCCTAAATATCACTGTTAACCTCTGTGATAGTTTTATGGCTCTCCTGGAAGCCTGTTGTTATGCTTCCTCATATATAGCACTCCACTTAAAAAGTCTGCAGCCATGCAAAGGATAGCAAGTTTTGTGTACCTGTCCTTCAGCTGATGGATAGACAGGAGACAGCAGCACAAATTGGCTAAGTCTTACAACTATACAGTGTATTGTGACATGACTGCTGCACTGGACTTTAAGTTTAGTTGCAGATCTGTGTATCTCCTTACTTATGGCAGTTTTTACATGATGGTCCTCTCTATGTAAAAAGATATCTCATTGTCAGTGTTCTAAGACCATGTGATCTGTAGGCAACACAGCCTCAGTTCAAGAAAAACATACTTGGTAGTTTGCAATGACCAGTGAAACAAATTACTTTGATTTAAAAAAGGTAAATAGTTTATGTATATTTTTAAGTCTTATGCTGAAACCAAAATCACCAATCAAAATCATCACTGGATGCATTGAGAAAAAAAGGAAAAATATATTTATCTTGCCCAGTTCTAGATATTTGTGTCTAAGATTGTTGTAAGTCAGGAAAGAAAAGTGAGCATCCTTTATAGGCAATTCGTCTTGCAGTAATAGTTCAGATGGCCAAGCACTATATGCCCACATTAAGTGTGGCTTCCAAAATACCATTCCTTTCAAACATATTTGCAAGCTTCTTGTCAGATCCATTAGACATTCTTAGCATATAAATAAAAAGATGAGAAGAAATGGAAGAAGATCACTACACGAATGTACAGTTAGATTTTGCAGCCATAGGACTCAATGAAAGGCATTTTTTTTTCCTCAGTCAGGTGAAAAACAGATTTTTGCTGCAGAACTGCAGCTTTGAGAATAACGAAGGGTAAAGAATCAGATAGATTTCACTGAAGTGACTGAGGTGTCAGATAGGTGACCTCCCCAGCCAGACTGTATCCAATAACCCTTGAAAGAGGAAGCAGGAAAGGCCTGGGCATGGCCACCAGGGTCAAATGAGGCCTCAGATCACTTGGCTAGTCAGTCCATGGTGATGAGGCAGATCTGAGACCTCCTTAAGAATGGACCAAGACTAGCTTGACATGTTGGCCTGCACCTGGTCCTGGCTCAGCAGCACCCATGGCCAGGCACTCAGCTGCAGGTCAGAGAGAGTTATAGCTAAGGTGGGGCCAAGACAAAAGCCTCAACTGAAAGTAGCTCCTCTGGGCCAGGGGTCAGCCCTGGCCATGGCCACCCTGTAGCATCTGGAAGCCTCTTCCCACGTTACCAGATATGCTCATATGGTGCCTGGTTCCCAGCAGCCAAACTCCCAGCAGCGGGGAGGGCACATGCAAAGTCCTGCCACTGGACATAGAAGGCTGAATGGAAGAAGAGAAATTTGGGTTGCCAATTGGGTTGTGCAGAATGGGGAGGGAGCAAGATCACTGATGAATTATCGAAGGAAGGACCCTAAGATTGGTTTTGTACAGTAGGTGTTTTATAGAATTGCAAGAATTTAGCAAAAAAATCTCAGAAAGAGAAAATCCAAGTTTCAACTGAAGGATGAAAGTATGAGGAACAATTATATTCAGGCCTCTTGTGATCCATTTCAGGGCACAAGTAACCAGTACTGGCATTTCAATAGAAGTTATTCTAATGCAATTACAGAAAAATTAAAAAGTTAATTTTTCTCTATAAAATGAGCAAAAGGGAGAATTGTTTCATTTTGATTTTTCTTTTGTTTTTTTTTTTAACACAATACTGGTCTTCTGTGAAAAAATAGATTTAATTAGGATGAAGCTGTAGATCGTGTAGACTCCATATTATAGAGTCTAGTATGCTGATGGTTGGATCGTTTAATTTTAGCTTTACCTACTGTTACTTTCTATAATGGTGGATCTTTAATAACTTCACACATACACAATCCTAATTTTACTTTTTACGATTATTATCTGCCTTTAAGCTGGAAGGGCAAAACCAATGTAATATGTTTCTCTTCCAATTTCTCTTGCAATACTTTGCAAATTTTCCTGTACCTTGGGCTGTAAGGTCTTCTTTGACTATGTTTAGTGGAAATGTTTGAAGTTTCAGACAATGGCAATCTCATTTCTAAACCTTATCTCACTTCCTTTTGATGTACCTGTATATTTTAATACTTCCTTTTGCTGCAGGGCGTAGCGCTTTGGAGAAGTTTCTGAGTAGCTGTGTAATGAAGCCCTTGATATGATAGCACTGTGTGCACTCCTGTTCTTTTCTGTCTTCTTCAAGTTTCATATAGTATTCATATTAACTTTTTTTCTGTGATGGCCCTCTTTAATTTCAGCTATGATACTTTATCACAGCAGCCTCTTTCTACCTTGCTATACCAAAGCTATCCCTGCAGCTATCTTCACCAGTCATGAAAGCATTCTAATCTCTACAGACACAATGTTGGTTTTTAAAAATAGCCTTGCTGCTGAGTGTGAGAACAGGCAGATGTAGGCCAGTACACGTCAAGATTTCTTCCTCTGATGTGGCATTCCACTTTCATGGTGGTGTAAAAAATTTTAATGTCTTAAATTACAAATACATCATGGCAACGATTTTGTAATTTTTCATTCTTCAACAGTGACTAATGTTGGCTACTTAATCTGAGCCAATTATGCTCAGCACTGGACAGGACTTAAAAAAAAAAAAAAGAAACCAACAAACTTTTCAAGAAATATCAAATTAAACTAAGAGAGGCAACATGTACATGACTATAGACGAAGAAGTAAGAGTAGAAGACAATGTGCAATGCATCACAAACACAACTGATGTAAATTGCTGTAGTCCTATCAGCTGCATTAGAAATGTTCAGACCACCTCTCATGAAAGATCTAGTGTACTACATGAGCTGCTGCAGTAGCTCCCTGTTTGTTGCTCTGTCCCCAAGTAGAAGGCTCTTCTCTCACAGATATCTGCTAGTTGTGTCAGTCTAGTTGGGCAGAATTATCTGGTAAAATAGTAATAATTTCCTGGACAGGCTCCATGAGATTGAACTCTCATGTGCTGTTTCCAGAAACCAAGTTGTACATCTTGATTCAATAGGTAACTCTTTGTCTTTTATCTACCTGCCTACATGAAAGAGACTGCCGTATCTCTTACCTTGCATTTCATGTTGTGTTGGCCATTGGTAATCGAGATATACAGCTCCATCACTAAGACACTGGAACGGAATGCTGTACTCTGCCCCCTCTTAAACCGGGATCTGATTTGCATGAATATTAAGCATGCCTATGTCTGCTGTTCTAGTTTACATTCATGATTGGATTCTGATGTGAATGGTGTTTACACCTTGTGGTTGCACAACCTTCCTGAACATTGTCATTGAATATTAATAGTAGCACTGCGTCGCAGTCAGTAGTAGGAATTATGGCAGAGTGTCTAAGATTGAAATTTCTTGCCATTCAGCCAAGACATTTGTTTGACATCAGACTGTTGCTGATGGTCTCTATCCGTTGCCTAGAAACCTTTTTCTTCCTTCATTTTTTGTAAAAGGAAAAGGCAAAGGCTCAAGTCTCTTACTCTTCTACCTCAGTATTGATGAAAAGTGTATTATTGATTTTTCTGGCCTTTCTGTTGGTGAATTTAGTATTTGCCAGTCTATGGGCTAACACTATCTCCCCTGCCTTTGGTTGTCCTTATTTCTGATTTTATTGGTGCCAGCTGGAGTATGCAAACAGGGACAAATGCTGCAAGTTGATTGTTAAGCATCTTTTCACGTAAATGTTTGAACAGTATTTATCAAGTATTTACGTGACTGTTCTTTTGCTGTGCCCTGTCTTTAGATTTCTCTAATAAAATAAAACTACAAAATAAGACCTAAGGAGAGGTGGGGAAGATGTATAATTCTCCTGCCCCTGGTAGTAACCCACCATGAGAACCTACAAAACCAGCACTATCAGGCGTTTACAGCTAGTAGTCTACAGGGATGACAAGATGATAACAAGAGCAGCAGAACAGCAAGGGGAAATACTGTTAAAGAGTTTCTAGAACATGCTACCTCAGCAGCTTCAGGGAATGGTTACAGAGCTGCGTGTAACAAGCCCTTAGATGGTTGGTTTTGGTTTTAACATGAAATGTCATGGGAGTGAACTGCTTCAGCATGAGGAAAAGAAAATAGAGGAATGTTATTAAACAACAGGGACTTGGAATACACACCCTGTGGAAAAAGTCTATTTTGGTCTGCTTCCATTGTCATTATGTGTATGTTATGGCACAGGCAGTTCCATAAAGAGCTGATGTCAAGAGTCTGTTATTAAAATACTTTAATCAGTCTGAAGCATTTCAATTTTCTTATTTACATGCATAAGTTTTGAATCAACAGGAGTTTTAGAATCTGATAAATAAAAACAGAGTTAAAAGAAATAATATATTTATAAGTTTGGAATGGAATTATTTTGGTAGCTGAAAGATTTCTTAAAGAATAATTTTAATATTCATATAAATTATGTTTTGCTCTGCCAAAAATTAAAAGGTTGTTTCTAACAGCTTTATATTTTTTTTTTTCTGCAAAGGTTTTTTTCTCCCACAAGCCAAAAAAACCCCTTAAGAGACACATGAGCAGAAACACAGCATAAAGAGAGAGCCACTTTTTTGCCAAGCAATTAGTAGTAAAAATATTTTAAAACGTTTGTTAGGTGAGGATGATACAAATACTCTGCATCACAAAACTACATTAGGCATCATGAGGGATTTGATTAGCACTTTTGGATGAAAAAAGACATGCTGATAGTTGACAATATGTCTATGTGTAAAAAATGATAAATAACGTTATAAAGCAATTTTCTTGAAGGAAATATCCTAGCTGAATGATGTGTATACAGAATGAGAGATTGTAATTTCAAAGATGTTAGGAAAATGATGAACTCCCATCTGATGTCTTAATGTAAATGCATCCAATAAAACCCTGACTTTTTATAAGGCTAAGCAGATTTCAAATGCATCTGAAATTTGAAACACACTTTGATTAATTCTTTGGAGATGGAGTCTACCAAAAGTTATTTTGAAAAGGGGAAAAAACTAGAAGAAACTACAAGTATTGAGATCTTCAATATCCAGATATATTTTTCTCTCTTATGAGGGTGATATTAGTCAGACTCTTGTAAGCCTGGTTCCGACACGATAGGCCCAACTGTGTTCTCCATTGCACACTTAGCAAAGTCAGATTTTTAAAGAAAGCAAGCTAGCTACGTAGCTGTGGACCACATATTCGTGGTGTCAAAACTTTGCAGCTGTAATGAACCAAAAAAGAAGTTAAGACTATCTGGCACCTATGAAGACTGACTGTTTTGTTTGTTTGAGTGTTTGGTATAGAACAGCAGCTGCTTGCCACTAAATTTAGTGGCCACATTTCAAAAAATTTGCTGGGATGAAAATTGCATGGCTGATCTGTTATCAGTGTTGTTCCTTTTCTTAAAATGTGCTATTTTATACGTAAGAGGGCAATCGTATTTATATCATTTTGCAATCTCCTTCATTTGAACCTATCTATTCTTTACTGTATTTGTGTCATTTGATGGCAGTATATTATTGTCTTTTATCTGAGATTTGGTGGAAATCTGAGAAGTTTAGCAGTTAAAAAAAAAAGGAAATAAATTTCCTTTAAGTAGCACTCAAGAATAATTAAATACATATAGCAAATTACAAATATCCTTTTTTAGTGGTAAATGCTGAAAAGGTAAACAAATTGAATATAGCATATTTATGTAATCAGTGCCTTGGAAAAAAACAAATCTGTATATGTTAAATTTCTCCAAATCCAAATAGTTTAAAAAAAAGACATGTTTTCCATTCACAATAATATGTTGATGTCTCTCATATGCAGTTCTGGTAAATACTGATTTACCACTGCCTGTCACAGGATTGGTTGGCCAGAAGATGGTGATTAGAAACAGGTGCAGCTGTGTACTGAATTTGCAGCCAGTCTGCAGTACAGATCTCACACCACATTGGGCATCTTTGGTTGTTCTTT
>NW_010429936.1:46521-47550 GCF_000710305.1 Buceros rhinoceros silvestris
AAATTGCTCTACTGGCTTGAGTGATGAAAGATCTAATACTCAGGAAAGACAAACAAGGATGGACACCTTCTTCAGACTAATCTTCCTGGATTTTTCCCTCATACTTAACTACACGAGAGAACATTCCTGCCTAATCCCTTGAGAGTGTGTTTAAGAACACGTTATCCATGAATTTGCCTAATCTTTTTTCGAACCAGGGAATTCTATCTGTGTTTACAAACTCCAGCGGCAAAAAAATCATATATATATATATATATCTCATTTATATAACAAGGTATTTTATCTTTTTCTCACCTCCTAATTGTTTCAAAAATTGCCCTGCAAGTTTCAGTGTTTTGACATTTAGTTAGTATGTCATTCATTTGTTTATTCACTATCTTCATGATTTTATAAAGTCCTCCTGTCTTTGCCAAATGTCTATCTGCAACCAAAACAGTCCACTAAACTTAACAGATCTTAATGCATCTTGGAACGGCAGCTGCGATCATTCAGCTCATCTGGCAACTTCATACATCTAGATATTCGTTAGGAACTCCTAATATGTTCATTGTTTCATTTAAGGTACTTTATTATTTTATAAACTGTTTTTCCAACATAGCTTATCAAAATAAGCTTACTATTCTCAAAAGAAAAAAAAAGAATTTATACAAATTATATGTCTCGACAAAAAGTTCATTTATGTGAACTATTGTATAGTCTTATGTTATTATTGCTTAAACAAGTAAAAAGTGTACATAACTTGAAGGTAATAGAATCATTTTATAATAATGTACCTGAGATCAGGTTCATTGCATATTTAACTCCAGCAAGGTCTGTTTCTTTTTCAAAACAAAATAGATGTGCAAACGAAAACATATCCCCTATGGCTTTCAAAAAAGAATTAAATATTCCAATAATATACAAATTATACATTTAAAAAAATTTTGTTTTAAAAATGATTTTCCATTAAATAGTTGCCTTCTGTGTTGTATAAAGTGCAACAATATATTCGGGAATCTTCATTTATAAAGGTCTTTTTGACATTCTATT
>NW_010429936.1:47679-47996 GCF_000710305.1 Buceros rhinoceros silvestris
AGAATTTGGTTTTACATTCTTTTTTTCAAAACTTTATGTTAAAATTTATGCAAAAACAAGATTGAAGAACAATTATTATTTCTAGGCTCAAAATGTTAAAGAATGAATGGACAGGTCAGATGAATTTATTATTTACAATAGTTATAGTTTGATTTACATCTTTAATGAAAATCTGTATTTTTCCTCCTTTAAAGGAAACCGAACTCAATACTGTAGTTATAAATATCAGCAAATTGAATTAATGTAAATAAAATTACATACTTGGTGACCAATTGCTCAAGAGAATTCATGAAGAACAACTATACAATATAGAAAGA
>NW_010429936.1:48190-52605 GCF_000710305.1 Buceros rhinoceros silvestris
TCAACCTCAGGTAACTATGGTTCATTTTGCAGTGTCGGAGACTTTGAATTTGATTCATAATTAAACCGAACTTGAAAATATTTCTAATAGGAATATTGGACTTACACAGATCTACACTAGAGTTAGAACCTATTGTGCTCAACCTTGTTTTAACATACAGGAGAATAAGACATAACTGTACATTATTTTTGCTACAGAGGAGAAGTATCATATGAAGAGCAACAGGGGGAAATCGCAGAATGTTAGGAGTTGGAAGGGACCTCTGGACATGATCTAGTCCAACCCCGCTGTAAAGCAGGTTCACCTAGAGCAGGTTGTACAAAATTCTGTCCAGGAGACTTTTGAGAAGACTCCACAACCTCTTTGGGCAACCTATTACACGACTCTCTCAAGTTCAAAGTAAAAAAGATTTTCCTCATATTCAGATGGAACTTTCTGTGCTCCAGTTTGTACCTGTTGCCCTTTAACCTGTCACTGGGCACCACTGAAGAGTCTGGCCCCATCCTCTTGCACCCACTCTTTGACATTTATAAGCATTGATAAGAACTCCTCTCAGCCTTCTCTTCTCCAGGCTAAACAGTTCTCTCAGCCTTTCCTCTAATAGAGATGCTCCAGACCCCTCATCATCTTTGTAGCCCTCTGCTGGACTTCTCCAGCAGTTTCTTGTCTCTCTTGAACTGAGCAGACCAGAACTGGAAACTGTACTACCAATGTGGCCTCACTACAGCAGAGTAGAAGGGGAGAAGAACCCCCCTCGACCTGCTGGTCGCATTCCGCTTCTTAAGTAACCCCAGGATAACACTGATCTTCTTGGCCACAAGAGCATGCTGCAGAGTTATGGTTATCTTGATGTCCACCAGGACTCCCACATCCTTCTCCGCAGAGGTGCTTCCAGCAGATCAATCCCTATCCTGTACTGGCGCATGGGGTTATTCCTCCCCAAGTGTAGGACTTTTCACTTGCTCTTGTTGAACTTAATTTGATTCTCCTTCGCCCAATTCTCCAGCCTGCCCAGGTCTCACTGAATGGCAGCACAGTCTTCTGGTGTGTCAGCCACTCCTTCCAGTTTTGGATCATCAGCAAACTTGCTGAGGTACACTCTGTCCCTTCATGCAGGTCGCTGATGAATATGTTGAACAAGACTGGACCCAGTACAAATCAGAACACATCCACAACCATAACTGTAGTCAGAGCCACTTTTGGTCCTGTTGATGTATCTGTGAATGATACTGAAAGAAAAATATGTTACTGTAAGCTGCTTTAGCTACCAAAGCTAATAATAATAAAAAATAAAATTAAAGATTTTGTAATGAAATCTTTTCCTGTGCTACCATGTTGTGGTAAAGTATGGCATAAGGTATGTTTTGTTTAGTAACATTAAAAGCATTTTCAGGTAAACCTACTAGTCTGAAATAGCTGACTGAATTTTTAATTGTTGCTTTGCATGGTTTGAAAATATTTTATTGTTTTTCAGATTTCCTGAGTGTTCAGCTAATTGTGGAACATGTCTCTGTCCCCACAGCTAGAATAGGATCATTTTGAAATTCTGAATACATTATTTATTATAGTGTAAAATTTTGCAGGATAAATGAAAAAGAAAAGGATTAGCTGTATATAACTGTACGACAATGTTCATTTTACCCTGTTGCTCATTTTGTTTTAGGAAGTTCTAATAACTTGTGGTTTTATGCATGGATGATTTTGTAATATGCTCTATCATTCTCTGCCAGATACTTGATCAAACAAATTTATGTTAGTTTTGTGTATGTGCAGGCTTTTGCTAGTTTTTGTACAATGCTTTGACTAACTGAAATACTCCATAGTAAACACAATTAAACTTAAGTAGATTAAGGCCTGATGTCCAGGAGG
Organism: Buceros rhinoceros silvestris; assembly: GCF_000710305.1. Taxonomy (NCBI): domain Eukaryota; kingdom Metazoa; phylum Chordata; class Aves; order Bucerotiformes; family Bucerotidae; genus Buceros; species Buceros rhinoceros. The sequence continues at coordinate 50,060 of NW_010429936.1, forward strand.
ACTCAAAACAAGGAACACTTAACCTCGTGTTACTTGTGAAGTCTTGTTGAGTTTTCTTTTTTTTTCTATCCGTGCTTTTAGAAAAAGTTCCGAAACCAAAACCAAACCCTAACAATTATGGAATTTATAAATGCTATTAAAATAGACTGAGAAATAATGCTATAGAAACAGAGAATCTTTCAATGAACTGGACAAAATAATGCATATTCAGCATAAGTAGTCTGAAAAAGGATCCCGTCAAGGGATGGGACTTAAATGGCATTAATTTCTGTAGGATTGGAATCTTACTGATATCCTGGGAAATATTGTGTGGAACATAATGGATTTATAATTGCAGTGTAGCTTCAAAAGCAAGCTTTCTCTGTAATATTGATTTCTAGGAGTTCACGCAGACTTTCAATAAAAAAAATAATTATTGAGAGGACTGTTTTCCCTTTTAACTGAGGTGAGTATGGAAAGCTATGTTCAGTTCAGATTTGGAATTTAGGAAAGACGAACAAAAATCTGAGAGCTTTCAGAGAAAATCCATGAGAACAATGTAAATAAAAATATTTGTACTTGACAAATATGTACAGAAAACATTGTAAGGATGTATTTTAGATTGCTTTATCTTTGGGGTATTTTTATATATAAAATTTTGCATATCATTGTCAGCAGAACTGTGGTCACTCTAAGTTATAAGTCTTCTTGCCTAAAATGCACAGTCACATGCCTGACTACATATGTTTTATTTGTATGGTTTTCCGTTCGTGTGGAAAAATTAGATTTTTGTTGTGATTTTGTTCGCTGAAGTATTTGTGACTATATAATTTTAAAGGCATTACTTTTTAAGAAGTGTAAATCTTAACGAACAGAGCCACTTTTTGAAAATCTCTAAGATCTGAAGGTCCAGTAAAAAAATAGATCCTTACTTGAATGTCTGTGTGTTTGTGAGAGAGACACAGTAAATCAAGAGCAGATGCTAAACCTCTATACACAGGCACATAAGGTGGTTTCACTATAATACATTTCTCTTTAATGCAGTCAGCAAATGGAGAAGGAAACTGTATAGTGCTTGCTTTATTTTGCTGTAGCAAAACAGTCTGGTTGCTTTAAAAAAAAATAACATTCCTATATATCACTGGAAAGTCTCTGAGGAATAATATACATGGAGCAGCAGCTGTTAAACTACGTATAATATGAGTTTCTTGTGAATTGCTCTTGTCTAATTTAAGAAATTAGTTTGGCAGAACAAAGTCTATTACTTCATGAATGTATAATGACAAATTAAACACTGTTATCTGGTTTCGAAAAAAGCTATGAACAGACTTCCACTGAGCACCTGTGAAGGTTTATCCGTAAAGATTTCTGCCCATTTTAATTAATAAATGTTGCATTGCATCCAGTTCAGAACCTTGAAATGTGAAAAAACTACTTTACATCTATACGTACAATAAGTGAAATATTTTTGAGTTAAAATGAGCACAGATGAAGATACCTTTCCTCATTATAGCTTCACTTTAATTTCTAAGAGCATTCCAAACAGGGGGACTGGAAAAGCCTTAGAAAAACACAGGAAGAAAACCAGAGAGTACTTCTATTCAAGACAAAGAGAGATTAGTTGTAAAAGGGAACACAGGGATTTTTTTTTTTTTTTTGTCAGAACTGTGTGACAGCTCTTAGTTCTTATCATGACCTGTCTTTTGAAAGTGTCATGAGCTCACAACGATGTGTTTTGTTTCCCCTATATTTGTATTAGGTATTATATGCATGTAGCTGCATACACCTACTTGTAACCGTAAGCTGTATTCTGTGTATTCTGAAGTTGCAACATTTTGCATCCGTGGAAGTGTTTCATTGGTTTCTAACACTGAATAGCACCATGAATGGAATTATGGAATGAAGTAATTGATGGTGTGCTTAGATTATGTGAATGTGAACCAGATTTCACTTAGGACCAATGTTCATAATACAGCTTTGCCATAGAATATCTTTTATAAGACTACAAAAATGTCTGTAGAGATTTGAAATAATTTTACTTTAAAGACAGTAACACAGTGAAAGAAAACAACAAAAAATCTAAGCTACAAAGTTGTCATGATAACTCTCAGAACTTGAGTCAAGCAAGTTAGTGCAGTATAGGGAATGCATAGTTTTAATTTGTTAATATAATAAACTCTACAGTAAATTAATTTGTAGTGTCCCCTCAGGTTTACACCCAGAAGTACAGGAACAAGTTTGTTTACTCTTTCAAATTGAAAACCATTGATTTCCTTTAGGAACTCATCCTTGTTGGCTGTGAATTAGTCCATTTATTTCACATTTCGATCAACATATATTGTAATGAAATGCACAGTATTTTTCCTTTAGCAAAGAACTGTATTTACTCACATATTATACTTTTACTCACGTTATATTTTACTCACATCAGCTTCAACTTAAATATAGATAATATACAATAGTTTTTCCCCATTTTGAATCATAAGAACCATAGTGAAAGCTGGAATTATCTAAATACCATCTAAACTGGGACTGAGGGCATGCTTGGTTAATTATTTTTCAGCAGG
>NW_010429936.1:52674-58666 GCF_000710305.1 Buceros rhinoceros silvestris
AGCAGGAGTGCTTGCTGCACTATTTTCCCTAACCATCCATTCCTAAACCTGTGATATGCTCTCAGTACTGGCACTACCTCTGTTTGTGATGAACTAGACTGTGACTTGCTCTGGCTTAGGTTTAAGGCAGATAAATCACAAGCAAACACTGTGCTCTCCCCAGTTTTTAATCCAGGCAAATTGTCCTGTCTGGGTCATCATGTGGCACCAGAAGAATTAAGTCATACTGTTGATGAATATGTTCAGGATTGAAAAGGAACTGTGGGCAAATGCTGCCTAAAACCAAGGTCTGTGTTGAAACTCTGCCCTAAAATGCCTCAGTGACTTGATTAATCAGGCACATAAAAGATTTAAGTTTCAGACATGCAATACACATACAATAGGGGCTTTTATTCAGATACATGAGAGAATTAAATGTCCTGTTCTTACATAGTTGCATGGGGGTAAAAATATTTTACGGCCTTTTCAACCTGAAATAAATCAAACCTACTTTTCTTCTTTCGAGGAGAACAACCTGTAGTCTGACTATGCACATTAACTATTTCTCCTGTGCAGGTAGAAGTGTGAAATTATTGAAGCTGGAAACAAAAAACAAGCTAACATGTACTCTTATGCTCTAACACACTGATGCAGATTTTAATCCGCAATAAAGGAATTGCGGGTTCCGCTCCTAGAGCTGTTAATGAATTTTGCATTAAGAAAAACACTGGAAAAAATACAAAAGCAGTTTTAGGTAAAGCTGTAACAGTGTCACTTTTTAAAGTCAGCTGTATTGTTGAAGGAGATTTGGGCACACAAACTCTGAAATGGAAGCAGGCACCTCCAGGCTAGGAGTGATTGCTCCCAGTCTGACTCTATTATGTCAAAAAAAAAGAAAAAGTCTTTTGCCTTTTGGTCCTCTTAGGGGAAAGATAGACATTCTTTGAGCCAACTCACGCAAAGAGGTTTAAATCCTCACTGCTCAAATTTAGTCTGACTGAATAGTCAGCTTTTAGATTACTTGCACTTTGCTTTTTTTTTTTTTAATATATATATTCTGTTTTGTTTGGTTTTCTCGGAGCGGGGCTGCCTGGGACTTTGAACCATTACCAAAAACACAGGTTAAATTCTTGCAAATACCCTCTTTGAAGTATGCTGCCGCAAAGGCCTAAGAATTTTTTCTGGCATCTCTTTGGGCCTGAGATATTTAGACAGTATTTAAATACCCTTTTAGATTAATATCTATGGTAGATTAGGAATATTAGAGGAATCACATCATGAGTAGTCTTGCACACATGTAGCGTTGCAACCTGGGGAGAAAGGTGAAACAGTGATGATACTACACTTGATAGTGCATGATCATGAGGAATGAAAATTAAAGCTATTTAGTACCTGTACTACCAAAGGGGGATGTTAGCAGACAGATTTGGAAGCCAGTTCAAGAAATAAATTTAATTTCTCAGTCTCAGTGCCCACCACTAAAGTGTGCTAGTTCTAATGCTACACTGTGTAAGTCTACTCCTAAGTACCCTCAGCTTTTAGGAGGTAGCATGTGTATCAAAAATGCATGAACTTCTTTTTCTTCAGAGTTATGCTGATAAGCATATTCTGAAGCTCAGATAAAACCAAGATTATCTACCTTCTAGGTTTTTTTGCAAGATTCAGTAAAGCTAATTTTCAGAACACACACTTGAATTAATGTTGCTAATTATTTTTAAACAGGCATGTAAGATGTGCTGCTATATGTTGTCCACTGCGAAGTGTTGCTAAATAACTTGTATAAAGCTCTGAAGGCACTGGGGAACTGAAATCATGCTGAGTCACTGAACATAACTCCTATTGCAGTTCTGCAGAACATCATTAATTTTGCGTAGTTTCAAGGTTCTCCTTGGATTGTTCCTGAAATAACGTGTATATTTAAAACAACTACAGACTTGTGACAGTGAACTATGTTAATAATTCCTAATATCTATTTCAGAGATTTTTTTTCCTTCCTCTTAAGTTGTCAGAATGTCATATATTATTTTTTTAAAATCCAACCCTCTTCACATTCAGAAGAAAGAATTTGCTACAAAGTTCTATTTGTCTTGGTCTATATTGCAAAGATGTAAACTAGACTGTAGTAGTGTCTTCTTAGTATACTTATGTATATAAGCAGACTGGATCATCTTCTGGAGTTTTTGAAGTCCCTGAAAACAAATAGATGTTCGTAACTGATGTTTGGGAGCTCCCTTTTCTATTTTCTTGCAGTAGAATATGCATAAATAGAAGACCTACTTTGATCTAGATGAGTCACTGGCAGACTCTAAAGCTTTATGAAAGTGTACTGGTTTGAGTTAGAACAGAACTCATTCTGCTCACTGATTTCACTTTTCACTCAGTCTCTTCTAACTAACTGCACTTTCTGAAGTTAGCAGCGTGTTTGTGCAGTGTCTGCTTTTAGCAAGGATAATGCTTGATGTGTACAGTCACTACCAAGGATTGGAAAGGCTTTCATTTATGCTTGCTCCTGTGGAGACCAAGGTCACTGCTAAATCCTGTGTGCCACAGTGGGGGTGCAGTGAGTCAGAGGCTGCACCTGTGGGGAGGAGCAGAGAGGACAGGTGACCCTGAACTGACCAACAAGGTGTTCCATCCCATAGACGTCATATTCAGTATAAAGCTGAGGGATCACAAGGGTCTTCACTCTCTCTTGTCCTGCTTTTCAATGGATGATGTCTGAAGAGGTCTTTCTCTGTTCTGCCTTCGATCCCAATCCACACATTCCTGAATCCAGTTCTGGAATCCAGCTCCTGCATCTCATTCCCTGAGTCACTCATTCTCTGTCACTGAGTCCAGCCTGAGATTTCCCCAGTGTCTATCTTGCAGCATCAGTGGTGACAGTGACATCAGGAGGTGTTGAGTCCGGTATTGGTATTGTATATATTTGTATATATATTTCATTTTATTATTTTTATTCTCATTAAAGCAGTTTTAGTTTTCTTTTCTAATCCATAAGTTTCTCTCCCTTATTCCCTTTCTCTTCGCCCTCTCTGGGAAGGGAGGCTGGGTAATAGAGAGTAACTGTCATTTATCTAGTGGCTGGCCCATACCTAACCCCTGACAGAAAGAGAAATCAAAGTATTATGACAACTGGGTATTTATAAAAATATGAAATTTGAGAAAAAATTTTTTAGAAATCATCCTTGGTAACAAATTAAAACCCCTTATACTTATTTCCTGGGGCACCATCTCTTGAACCTGAGACTGTGTGCATGAGAATATCAACATAACATACCTGATGAACAGTTTTCCTAGTAAACCAGTTTACAAGAGCAAAGAGTTGAATTGCCTTGTAGGTTATCTTCCTCATAAACACATAGGATAAAAAAAATGGAGGAGGAAATAGTAAGAAAAGTCAGAGTGTGGAGACTGCACTAGTATTTGAAAAAGCAGTGTATCTAGTACTAACTGATATACCGATTCATATGTTTAGGTATAGTTGTAAAAAAACCTTTCTGTTTGGTCTCTCTTATATCACATGTCATTTACCACCTCAGACTTTGTCCCATATGCCCACCATGTTCCCATCTGCTTTTCTCACCCTTTACCTGCTCCTGAACAATTTTTCTAGCCCTAATGCTGCACTCTCCTAACAGTGAAGTTCTTACGCTGCACATTCAAGCGTACAGAGTGCCAAGATCCTCTAAACAAAAGATGTTAAGTGCTGCATAAAGGTTACCTGTAATACTTAGTCTAGGTTTGCTGTGGAAGTATAGGTAGGCCTACCTTGTTTATTTGTAGAGGATCCCAAATGGCCTTCTTGTGCAATTCCTTTCTTCTCCCCGGTGTATCTTTAGAATCAAAAAGAACCCCCCAACATTGATCACTGCAAGCAAAACTGTGAGCAACGGTGAGTCACAAGCCATCACTTCGCTGTTTTGCACTGTTCATCTGTCTTATTCCATTTGTACGATGGGTTTCTATCTCCTAGCTTGAAAAACTATTTTTATTACCAATAATTAATCATATCTTTAAACAAAATAATAACCTTCTGACATTATGCTTTTATGTAAGAGACAGATGTGAGAAGTGGTGGGATATTCTCTTCTGCTATTAGATAGATGAGGGGGTTTTACAGTAGAGATCCACAGCAGATGGATCTTGCTCAGACCTTCCTATCTGGAATGCAGCAGGAGACAGGTGGAATCTGCAGATCAATTTCCTGTGAAAACTTAGCAAGTCTGGAACAATTACGTGTTGTAGAAAATCAGATATTTTAAGTTTTTATCACTTAGCCAAATGCTCACTCTTTTGTTCCCCCACACTCTCCTAAAGAAAAATGTTTCAAAAGTCACCAAAACAATTTAAAAAATGAATATATTTTAAAATATTTGATTGAGCTAGAAATATATTGTCAAATCTGATTTAATTCCGACAAATGGAAAAACTTTTTTTTTTTGAAAAATGGCTTACAGCATGAAAATTTAGATTGAGCAAATAAAAATAATAAACTTTAAAATGTGTTAAAAACCAGCCTTTAGGAAACTTCCAGTATGGGTGCTATTAGCATGAATAATGCAGACTTGTCTCAGATTTGTCTTTTGAGGTTTTTTTCCACTGTCATATTGCACTCGATATATTATCTTATTTTACTTGCTTTACTTAATTTACTTGCAAAATACATCAATTAATTTTATCTCTGGTGACCAAAATCTAGACTCTTGCTGATTATGTCTATTTTGCAAGTGAACAAATTATTCACTGATGAGTCAGCTAGTCAAAATTAATTCATCTCGAGACATGAATTTCCTTTACCATCCCACAGGTGAAAGATAAGTGACTTATTCATTACACAATGCAAATCCTCACAATATATCTTTTGGCTCTGTATGCTTCTGAGAATGCACCCACTGGTCTTTATATTCTGGGTTTGGGGTTTTTGGGGTTGTTTTTTTGTTTTGTTTTGTTTTTTTTTAAGTCTGGGATATCACACTTCTTTGAGGAAAATTGTTTTCTTGAGAAAATATTCTGTACCTGGAAGCTGGTGCACTAGTATACCACAGACAGAACTGGCACTAAAATGGTTATTTTGAGCTACCTTTTTTCTACAGTTTAATTTGCAAATATGCTACCATTTGAGACAGGGAAAACATGGGTCTATTTTCTTTACATACAGGAATATTTCCTGTGCCCGAGCTATTATCCATATCAGATTTTACTTCCAGTGGAGCTCTGAAGAGATCCTGTGAAAAAGTGTTGATCAGAAACGATCCTCTAATGGAAACATCTCAGCTCCTTGGCTCAGAACCAATTAATCCAAAACCTGTAGGAACTGTGGATGATGTGGATGTGGCATGTATCCTACCTTCTGAAGAGCCTTCCCCCATGTTCCTCAGATCTATTAACCTATGGTTTGCAAGCACAGATTAGCTTAGATCCTCAAGGATCCACCAGCATTGTTTTTTCTGGCAGTGTGCTGCAATTACTGAAGCAGTGATATTCCTTAACTCACAAACATAATATATGAATTGATTAAATAATTGGCTAAACTAAGCAATTGAATACAAAAAGGTAAACTAGTCCCCACTTTTATGGGGATTTGGCAACTTTCACAGGTTTGATATAAAGAAGAGGAGCAGACCAATAGATAGCTAGATGTCCTAAATGACAGCATTAAATATTATTTTGAGACTGTAAGTACGGCTGTGCACACTTGTGTCTGTATGTATATATGAATATATGTATATATGCATTAAATACTTCTTTTTAGATTACACTTACTTGGCTGAATAATAATGAAAACTTGATACTATAGATACATTTCACGTGAGGATTCTTGATAGATTAGAATTAAGTTAACTGCTTGAAAAATCAATGAAATTTAGTGCATGAATTTCTTGTGTGAGATAGGTGGGTGTAAAATTTTTCTGTGTACATTAACAGGACGATATAATCTCAATTTACCTTAATCTTTCAGGTTTTTATTTTCTTTCCTTCTCTCCATTCCCCCCCCACTATGCCTCCCGCCCCC
>NW_010429937.1:0-4154 GCF_000710305.1 Buceros rhinoceros silvestris
ATAACGTAGTATATATGTTTTTATATATTTATACATACTTTATATGTTTATATAAGTTTACATAGAAAACATATAAAGTTCATATATATGTCTGTATATATATGCCTATTTGTGTGTATATACTAAAAAATAATTCTAAGTGTTAGTGGCTGGGGGGTCTTACATAGAAAACATATAAAGTTCATATATATGTCTGTATATATATGCCTATTTGTGTGTATATACTAAAAAATAATTCTAAGTGTTAGTGGCTGGTTGTCTACTTGTAAATATTTTCAGTTCTGATCAGTTGTAATGCCTCCAGAGCTTTGGTCTCCCTTGAAGATTCAAGTTTTCAGCCTGCAGTGATGCTGCAGACCAACATACAGACTATTTATATAGATGCATCAGACATTTGTAAAGTGTGCTTTTTGTTTCTTTACTATAGTTTGGTCTACTATGATATTATAGGGTTACTAGTAGTTACTTTTTAAATTCCTCTGTGAACAATTCCTTGTATTTGGGGATTAGCACTCTAAGGCAAGTCTATGCTGAACTACTTAATGGTATAATTGTAGTTGTTACTGTGCTGCGGCTTCTGTTAGTTTGTTGTCAACAGTCCCCATTTTCTTTAGTTTCAAAACCTTCTAGTTCTAATGCCTTCTTCAATACGTTGAAGAAAATAAGTGATTATATAATTAAAGTCTTACAGTGTAGGAATCACATTTCCATTTTTGAGCATGGAAACGGTGTGTGTGAGCAGAGCAGAAATCAAAAAAGAGTGCTCTCAGGAGTGGAATTGGAGGGGTATGTACGTATGTAAGTATACTAATTGATACACGTTGTCCACATTAGGGCTGAGAATCAGTGTCCCTAAGTGGAAATAAATAGTTGTTGTGAGATTTTAATTTTTTCTATATTTGTCACATAAGTTTCATGGTAGAGTTCCTAAGATGAATATGTACCATGTATTTAAGCTGTAGACAGTAAGAGTTTTAAGGTAATAGCGCTGCTGAAACAGTCTTGCCCAGTTGTTTGTTCCTGCCTCTTTGCTGCCTTTGTGCTTCAACAGGGTAAACATTTCTTCCCTTGAATTAAGAAACAGATTAGGGTTAGTATTTTATCCTTGTGGCTGGAGTAGTTTTAACACTGATCAATTCTCTTTCAATTTGTCATTCTGTATGTGGCAACACAAGAGAGGAGGCTCAAGTATAAATGAGCGGGGCTGCAGCTATTGGTGCTTCTGATGGCTTTTTGCTGACTCAGTGTTCATGGCGTATGGCTGTAGTACTGAAAGGCATTTATTTGGCATCCTAAATTAGGTGTCCTATTTCTAATTTTTTGTTTCTTTCTGAAAACTGAGAGATACGGGTACGTGAAACTTGCATTTTATTGAGGGATTGACAACTAAGAATTAAAGTATTCTGCGCATCACTTTAAAAAATTTTTTTGTTAGGCCTTTTGACCTAATTTTTTCAGTTGACTTATTTTACCCTGTAATTTGCAATCAGATCATGAATGTCTTTTGAGAAGATTCTCTATCTGTCAACCCAACACTTCCAATTGAAGTTATGGCAAGTGGGGTAGTGCAGGAAAGTTTACCTCTGTTTCTGTTTGGAGAAATAAACAAGACATTCCTGTCTGCAGTGGTGTGTGTCCATGGGCCTGAAAATAAAATGTGCTTGTCTTCCTAGCAAATCCTCTGCAAACCACAGTCTTCTGCCACAGGTGGTAGTCATACTGCATGCGCTTTCAGCATTGCTGCTGGTAAATCCATTCTGGTGGTTATTTCCTGGAGAAGCTGATCAATGCCTTTTCTACTTCAGCACAGCATAGCTGCTAAAATGGGCAAAACTGTGCTTGTGAAGATTTCCTGGAAAAGCTCGTATAGGTAATACTTTATATGTGTAGTTAAGCTGTGGTTTTCACTTTCTACTGTTCTTAAATTACTGTAAAATAAAAGACCCAGGTGCCCAGGAACTTTTTTTTTTTCCCCTGACTGATGGCAAATACAGTATTATGTTAGCTCTGACCATCCAAAATTATGGGTGCTTGGATAGATGTGCTGATGGATGGAATCAGCGTCTGCAGTGTGAATAACTCCGTTTTTTCTTCAGATCTTGCATCTGGCAATTTTGTGTTCAATTTGTAACATACAAAGCAGCTTGTCTGGAATTTGGCCTTTTCCTCTTTGAGATCAAATAATTTAAGCTTCAGAAAGCAGCATTCTCATGACATGTCTTGTGGTTCCTACAGGTGTTAATAGTGTCTGGATCAGTGTGCTGAGGGCATTAAAGCAATATCCTCCTTCAGATTTGAGATAGTTATTAAGGAAGAGAGAGCAAAAGCAGTTTTCTGCAAAGGGTGGTGATAACAGCAGTGCAAGTTCAATTCGTACCATGAACTGTAGAGGTTTTGCATGTGCTTTTTTCAATTAATTTGTCAAACACTGTAATGCTAACTGGAGCTAAATACTGTCTCTGCTGTTGCTCTTGATTATATCCGGTTGGCTCCAGCAGAAATCATAATAAACATAAACCTGTGACTTTGATTTATCTATTTGGAGAGTGACCTGTAGTGTACTTAATGACTTAATGGAGACACTGGGATTTGAATTGAACTGAATTGTATGGTTAAGTCATATACTGAATTAGTCTATTCTTTGTAGAGCCCCTATTCATCAGGCGAGGCTAGTAATTACTTCTTTGGCAAGGTGGAGAACAGAGAAACAGTATGTTTACATTAGGCATGATGTTTTGATTTACAGGTGAGATTAAAAATAATGTTTTTAAGTTCTGAGGGCTTGTCCCTGTGGGTGAACATGAAGAGGCAAATGTAATGCTTTTGGATTGCACATAGTGATGCTTCCAAAACATACAACTGCCGTAACAAATATGGCTGTTCAATATTTGAGCTAGGCATAAGTAACCTTCACATCTTGTCAGTTCAATTGTGTTGTGATTTACATATTACTGAATATTTATTTTTATGTGCATGGCAATAACAATTCGAAAGTAGCAATAGTCATGCCATCTTCATTGCTTGGTATTTTGATAGTATGAGCTGCGTAAACCTTTTCCATTCAAATATGTGCCCAATTTCAGTAGCCACTGCACGTGTGGAAGACGCGTTGCCATAAATGTCATCCCAGCAAACAACTAGTAAGAGACAATTGCTTTAGGTCCCAGGAATACATGAATAAGGGCTGGCGTTCCCTGCCAAGATAATTTTGAGGTCACCCCACTCCTCCTGGTGGCCAGCACTTGGTGGTTATCCCAAGGTTATACCCAGTTTATATCCAGGTTGTCCCAACTGCCCCAAGTATTGCTGTTGCATATATATGTGCCCTTATAATGCCTCTTTTTATTTTGATAAATTTTGAAGTTTTACTGATCGTGTTCTTCAGCCCTCCCTTGTGTTTTCTAAATGTAACTTCACATCAGTCTTCATTTCAGTCTTTCTCTGCTTCGTGTCCTGCACTACTTTTTTTTTGAAAAGCAATGTGAGGCATGCAAATCTTGTAAAAGTAATAAAATGTAAGAGGTGTTTACTAATAAAACAATATACATCTGCTCCACGTGTTCAATGCTTGTCAGTGTGAAGTATTTCAGATTTGACAAACCAGTAATTTTAAAGGAAGACGAGACCCACATAAATGTGGATAAAAACTCAAACGGCTGTCTCCCTTAAAATATTTGAATTTTATAATTTTCATGTGCAAATTTTATAATTTTAAGTGCTTAACTTTGGATACTGCTTTTTACAGTCAAGTTTACTGGAGCAATGAATATGTAATGGCATAGAATAGGGCAAAAGTATTCAGAGGATTCACCAGAATGATAGAATTAGCCAGGAGTTTCAAATAAGGAGGCTCCATTTGTTCGCGAAAGCTATAATGCTGTAATTTTTGAATATGGGTATTTATTTTCTTTCCTGCCTCCTGACACTCCTCCTCCCTTTTTTCACCCTCCTCATATGGTGGCTTTGTACTATGAGTTTATCATGACACAGTTTTCTTACTATAAAAAAACAGCTTAAACCATGATAGTTGCTACCTCATTTGGACAAAAATAAGTGATACATAAAAAACCAAACCACAAACAAACTCCTTTATATTGATGTGTCAGATACTTACGAATATCCACTGTCCTGCACTCATAAGATGGATCCGCATT
>NW_010429937.1:4237-6920 GCF_000710305.1 Buceros rhinoceros silvestris
ATTCCTGCTTATCTGTCTCCATACTTAATTTTCTTCAAAAAAAGTACACAAAAGAATTTTGAAAGACATTTTGTGTGGTGGAAAGTTTGAAATGATAGTTATGATTTGAGTTTGGAAGAGAGAAGTAAAATTAAATGAAGACTAAAATTTCAATTCATAACAATTGTGTAATGACCAGTAATTCTAAAACAGGCCAATTTTATTTGACTTTTCCAGACAACTGCTCTTTGGCTTTCAGAGCAAACTTAGCAATTTTCAGACAAAATCAGTTTTGTTAGCCAAAGTCAAAGGTGGTAGCTAAAGTTAGAGGTTACTTTGCAGCCCTACCTATGAACAGGCTCCTGTCTGTCCACAATTACTGTGAGAGGATTGCACCAACTTTAATAACAGTTTATTTTGATGAAGTGTCTGATTTTTATAAATTTTTTTATAGGGCATTAGAGTTCTGTGTGATGAAATTTTTATTAGGTTTCATTTAGCTTGTGGAAGGAGACTTGGAAATGTTTTGAGTTAAAATGTAATAGCTCTGTGTAATGTCAGTTTAGGGCTAGCTGTATCTTGGCTGGAATGGCGTATAGAAAGTAGCTTCTCTCTGATACCGGTATTCATTTATGTTGTACTTAGTCATGCACTATTTTCAAAACTTTGATGACCAGTCTTCAGTGGTTCTTCCAGATAAAATATACTGGACACTGATACACTAATGAAGGCAATATGCTAATACGTTACAATTAATACCTCATTTCCTTTCCTTGTATCATTCCAAGTACACCATTCAAAAGGGAAATAATTGAGTTGTAGGCTTATTGAGTAATCGTGCTATGCTGTATCAGAAAGCATGCCCATGAAGTTTACAAATGTCACGCTTGTCACAGAGCTGGCTAGTGGCAGAAATTTCCTAGATGTCCTTGAGGGCATATAGTAAATGTCATTTTACTAATATATGGAAACATATCTCTATAAAAAGGAAGATTCTTTTACCTGTAAAGGTGTTGAATGGAATAATGTTGACAATAACTTCGCCCTCTATCCCTTTAATTCTGCTTCATTTGTATTGTTTTTAAAAAATTTTAAAAAAGGAAAAAGAGAGACTGACTGACCGTCTGAAAATAAGAGTTTAAACATATTTCACCCCTAGTTTGTAACAACTTCCACAACATTGAGGAATAATTTTGTGGAGTTCAGTCAGTTAATTGGGCATAATAAGTGAAAAAAAGAAGATGCAAAAGGAGGTTTAACCAAGAATTGCATAACCCACAGGGGAAACTGAGATTTCCTTTCCAAAAAGTAACTCATTAAAGTATCAAGTATAATCATTAGAACTGAATAAATAAAGCGACATACTGGTGGGACACACAGCAAAACAAAAGCATATAGAAGGTACATAAAGAGTGAAGAGAAGAAAATGGGGTAGAAAGTCTTCTGAAACCCCTTACTTGCAGACTCTTATGTTTGACTGAAAAACATCTGCCTGTGTCATACCTGATTCTGTGTTAGTGGCTTAGTTCCTTTGGTTTTAAGGAAAAGTTAATAAATAAAATTATGTGGGAAAAATCATCAATGTAAGATCTGTAGAATTGAACGAAGAGGACACAAACAATTTTTGAGATGTCTGTAGTTGCATGGGATGTGGAGACTTTATTGCACTGATGATCACAGGGGTGCATCACTTTCTCTTCTTGGAGGTGCCTTTGGAGGAAAAATAAAGCTTTATGTGCAAATCCCAAAGTAGTATTTTGCTTAAATGTGGGTACCAGAAGTATGACTTTGTTTCAGTAACTTTTAACGTAAGAATCCAGAAAGAAAAGAACAGGAAATGACATGGCAGAACCTAAACATAAAGTTAAACTGCATATTCCACCACTGGTTTTGAAGCAGGGTGGTATGCACTGTTTCTCCCCAGACCTTTTTGTTCTTGTGTCTTCAGGCCTCTTTCAGAAGTCTTAACAGATACATAGTTGCAGTAGGGTGGTCTAAATGAAACAGTGGGGGGGGGGGGTTTGGCCAGAAATTAAGAATTTACATTAAAGGGAAGATAATAAAATTGTCAGAGAATGAAGTGGTATTCTTATTTTTTCTTTCTTTCTTTCTTTTTCCCCAGTTATTAGTTTCAAAAGTCAGTGTATAAGGTTTTATTTCATTTAACAGGTTAGTATAAGTTACAGCTGAAATGAACATTTGTGTGGGGATTGGTGTTTGTAAGGCAGACTGACTGGCATAGTTTGGAATGGAAAGAAAATTTCTTCGTTGTCCTTGTTTTCTGTCAATGCAATATTGGTAGGGTGGACGATGACTGATACTACCAGCACACTTGCTAACACTGCTTCAGGCGCGTCCTTCCTTGGCCTTTATTTGCTGTTTCCTTGTTCTGTTGTTCAATACAAGTCATCCATCGCTACACATATGCCTGCTTTTAACGGTCACTTCCTGTGGTTGTGTGCTTTCCGTGCTGCACCTGTGTTCAGCCGGCTCAACACACTCTCATTTGAAAAGGATCCCAAAGATAACACTGCTGTCCTCTTACTATGCTACTGGCTGCCTCAGCTCAGCCTCTACTTAAACTGGCATTTGCTTTATGAAGTGTTTGGCTTGCTAGAGCGTTTGTGTCCAGGCTCTTACGATGAAACACTTGGATTATCTCCTAGGGGACTCCAAAAGCCAGTATGGAAGCGTGAAGCTTAAT
>NW_010429937.1:6952-8270 GCF_000710305.1 Buceros rhinoceros silvestris
CTTCCGATGAAGCACTTGGATTATCTCCTAGTGCACTCCAAAAGCATGTATGGAAGCGTGAAGTTTACTTAAGGTCTGCAAACCATGGCGATGTGCCTCAGTTCTCAATGGGACATGTGAATGAGTAGAAAACCTAAGTTGAAATCAAGTTATTAGGAAAACCTATTCAGTACGTGCAGTTGTTTCCCTGCAGTTGGGGACACCTTCCCTTCTTGCAATACTTTTCAAGTGTAGATCACTCATATTAAAAATATAGCGGGAACATCTTGTGTTAAGTAGGGATACGAACCTGAACAGAAGAAGAGGTCAAGCATGGAAATAAATTCCAGTCAGTACTGCATGATGGAGAAGTCTCTTTTCTCTCACTCTCTCTTGTTTGGAGAGGCAGTGCTTCAATTCACTTCAGAAATGAGGAGAAGAAAATACAGATGACTTTTTTTAAAGAAAAAAGATACTCTTTAAGTTTGCATTAACATCTGGAAGTGGGTGGCTCAACCCTATAGTCAACTGCATCATCACATTACCTTTTCCTGATCCAAATACGGACGATTAAATGTTGTATGTCAACATTACGCTTGGATTTTTATATAAATATTCTCACCATTTAGGACCCTAGTATGTGAGTGGTAAACAAACTATTTGAAATGGTTTAATTTAGACTCATAGTTTGCCAGTACACTTAGTTCTGTAGACTGCTTTTGGAATAGAAGGTTGATTCCTCCACAGACCAAAGCTTCTTCCTGATTCTCCAGTCTTTCAGTGTACTTTATGGTCACAGCACCAATTGTGTTCTGGTTATCACTGAGTTGTTCAAAGATTCAACCCAGGTGTAAAGTGCCCCTTTTAAAAAACTGTGGCTTCTTAGTAAGCTTCGTTTAGCTATATTGCGTGCGTTTGTGGAAGGGATTACTAATAGATTTTTTTTCTTCTTGGAAGTCATTGGAAAGCAAAAGACTAAATCTATTTTGAGTTCACTTGGGATAGATTAGTGGGTGTCAAATATTACACAATACTTAACATACCCACTGCTGTTAAGTTGGCTGTGGCAAAGGGATTACCCGATAATGAATCACCAAGCTCTTTAGCCATTTAAAGGGAATTGTGCCACTTCCTTGCCCTGGTGTTACTCTTTTCTGCCCAGGACCTTCTTGTGACACTTCGTGTTTGGATGTGGAAAACTCTATGCAGATGTGCAAGCACTGGTTTGACAGTTTTGTGTTCAGCTTCTACCTTGCTAATTGTTTTTGTGGGATTATTTGGATTGTGTAGAAAGCTTTTCCCAAATCCCCTTTATTACCGAAGTTATTGTTGCCAGCAG
>NW_010429937.1:8350-26456 GCF_000710305.1 Buceros rhinoceros silvestris
GCAGGAATAAGATTAAAGGTGCTTAAGTCTGTAGAGTTGTTCCTAATTTGTACGTGTCATTTCAGTGGCATTTGAACAGAACTCTGTCTCTTCCCCTCCCTGCTCCCCTGTGGTACTGTGCTTGAGTTAGGGCTGAGAAGCCAAGCTATTGGAAGAAAATTCATTTTGTTCCCTAATTATTATGCCGGCACTCGGGAGATAATTTTTCCCTTCATGCACTGCCAATTAATATGCAAATGAGATGATAAATATTTATACCATGATTTAAATTATGCAGGGAGCGCTTTCAGTGTACTCTGCAAATGAATTGTTCATGGACTTCAAAGTGCTGGCTGCTGTGCTAACGAGAGGAGATTTGCATAAGGCCCTAATCAGGCGCATACTGATTAAGCTTCATTATGGAAACTGCCAGCTGCAATCTTTGTTTCTATTTTATTACAAAAAGGGGAACTTTTCACGCTTCAGTCGCCTTGACAATGTCAGACACAGCTAGTAGGAGAGACTAAAACTCCACAGAGCAACTGAAGTTTCCCTGTTCAGTTGAAGATTGCTATGGTGTAACTGAAGTTGTGTTTCTTCCCCCACCTCCCCACTCCCTTTCGTGTTCAGTCAGGAGCAGTAGTGTAGATTTGATAGAAATTGCCATTCTCCCTTTCCTTGGACTATCTGAACCTGTAGAGGATACCACAGCAATGCTGGACTGCAGCGACTACGTTCTAGGTGGGTACCAGCTCAGCTCTTTCTTACGAGCGTTTAATATGGAAATAGAGGCTGTGAGGTTGACTATGCATAGAGGCTTAATCACATATGCAGTGGCTAGAGAAGGTATTTGAAAGGCTGAAGCTCACCAGTGAATCGGCAGCAAGTAGCTGCCTCGTAGATAGATGATGTATTTCCCTGGTACAGATCTATCTATGGTTTGTGATTTTTCTTTTTTTTTTCCTTCTTGTTTCCCTCGCTCCAGGAGAACTTGATTCCTCTGCACTGGGGAGATTTGCTGCTAGGCTTGTATGATATTACAGACCTTTTGCTTTTAGGATTTCAATCTGAGAAGCATTTGGGTTCTAACAAACACTTGACTTGCATATCCATGTGTTGTGAATTTTGAAGTGTTAAAATGAATGAGAGAGAGTCCCAGCCTCAAGGAACTTAGTAGCTGCACTGAGCCTTTCCCCACCAGAATGTATATTATTTCTGTGTATGTTTAATATAATAACAAGGTTCTTGCATAATAGAAAATCGGGTTGAGTGCACGGTGGTTGCCATTGATACCATTGCAGGCTGTGCCTAAGGTTACTGGGATAATGTATTTCCTGCGCTGAGATTTCATCAGGACAGCAGAACAGACATGCCATAATTTCTTATTCATGTCTTTTGAAGTTATTTATAATAATGGATCACAATTTTACAATAGGTTTTATTTATTTTCAAGGCTCTTTCCCCAAAGCTCAATGTATAGAGCTTATTCTTTTGATTCCATTATATAAATTAATGTAAGAACTTATGTGTCAAAATAAGATAATATATTTTCAGATAGTAAATTTTAAAGCAGACATCTGAGTATTTGTTTCTGAATATGAAGTGGTTTTTTAAAAATGGATTTCTCAAGAATTCTTGGCATGTTTTCATTCACATTGCTCTTCGTTTTTTCCATACTCATCAATGAATAATTTTCGCTGGTGTTGCTGGCAGTTTGACTTTAATGGGTGAAAGGAAAGAGTTAATGATATATTCCATGTTAAGATTGTCTGTGTTTTACTAGTGGTGTACAGTCCCTAATACTCCAGGCTGGTCCAGTGTCCGCTGCTTCTTTCTTCTGAATACCTTGGAAATGTTACTGAGGGTGTGTGAAAGCCTGGCACAGCACTGCCTTGCAACACCCTCAGCCCTGCTAGGAGAGCAGCAGTACTGAATGTATTCGCTCCTCAGAGTTTGATTTCAGTGATGCACCTGCTGCTTTCAATCCTTCCTTCTGTGGAGTTTGTTTTTAGATGAAGTTGGCAGAAGTTGTAGCCCAGGGCCTTTATTTAAAACCCAAGTAAAATCTAAAGGAAAAAGAAGGTGAAGGCATTATGATTTGTTTTTTTTTAGCCCACTTCATTTGTTTATTCTTTTAACTTTAAAGCAGAAATTGTATGAACATATATATACAAAATAATATTTTTATTTGACATAAAATGAATCTGTGGGTTTAGTAGCCTGCAGATATGTGTCTGTTTTGCTGGTAGCAGTTTTGTGCTTCAGATGTATGTCATTCCATTTGCAATGGAAATAGCGGCATTGTTCTTGATGCTTTACATGCAGAAGGCTCACAGATTGAACAAGAAATAGTGCAATAATGGATGCTATCCTTCATTTGAACCTGAGCAGTACCAGAAAAATGTTTCTTCATCCATCTTACTGCTTTTATGCAATAGTGATGTTTGAGGTCTTTGTTAGGGATGAATCTTTACAATAAAATATTCTTCATTTAGGCATGCTTTTGGTAGTTGAGTAAACTTTATGTGTGCGTCTAATGCTAGAAAACACTGGAAGCCTTTTTTAAAAGAATGTATTTTGCAGTGTGGCCTGACAGAAAAACGCCTTGTTTGCTTTATGAAAAGAGGTCCATACAGTTATAACTTTGTCCTGAGCAGACTTGCTGGTCATGCAGGAAGGTTTATTGTATAAGCCTCCTCATACAGATGGAACAGTCAGTATGTTGCTTGGAGGTTTGTGCACAGCACAGTTGTGCCCCCACTCTGGGTTCAGTTTGTTTATTCTAACATTTGTATGCTGCACAGTGGCCCTAATGCTTCAGTTTCCGCAACAAACTAGCGCAAGAGTCCCTGTGGTGTTTTTCTTGCAAGAACTTTCTGTAGTGTGGTTCAGTGAACGTATCCCATGTTATCCAGAGATGGTCTTCTCAGCCTGTGCTCTTCCTGTCTGTGGTCAGTGCTGTCATGAGTACAGGCTACCCTTCCTTGTATTCTGGGTTTAAAAAAATACATCCATGAGATAGCCTCGTTTCCACAACCAAATGTGTTGAACTTCTAAGCTGTCTTTGCTCATTTTCCTGTTGGATGAGGACTCTTCGTGTTTGTGTACACAGCAAAGTCTCCCATTCAGTGTTCTCTAAACCTAAACCGATTTCAGTAGCCAGCTGTGTGTCAAAGAACAAACTAATGCTGATTATCAAATGAATATTGGCTGTAATAACTTTAAAGAAATGTGCTGTTGCTACAACAATAGACTGAGTTTAAGGTACATGCAACTTCTGGATAAAAGCATACTTTGTTTTTGTTTTACACACAGATCTATCAGCAGGGAGGGACACATCAACAACAAACACTTCTGTGCAGTCAGTAGAATCTGTGTTCTGTTTCTAGAGTGTGGATCATACTATCCAAATGTGGAAAATGGCAAAATAAGGAGCCAGGAAGCAATAGGTTCTATATCTGCAACCTTAGCAAAGCTTCGTCACTTGAGACTGTGAACTTGTAGTTTGAACCAGCTAAGCAGAGGTTGTGAAAAACAGGGCAAAACTTGCAGCCTTTTGCTGAAGTGTGGGCCAGCAGCACTCAGCTGGAAGTCTCTAAAGAGGCTGAATTAACTTGTTGGGGAAAGAATCCTGTTTGTTACAGTCCTCTGGCTCTTCTAGGCCCTGCTGAGTTCAGTTGCAGCAGTTGTTTATGTAGAAAATCAGATTTGTTTTAAAAATATTGATGTGTCTTAAATTGTGTTTCCTAACTGCTTATTGGCTTTTATCCAAGGTTGATGCCTTTTTATCTTTTCTGTCACATACGCTGTGTTTCTAACTGGTTCCCTCCTCTTCCCACCCTGAACTCCCAGACAGGCTTCATCGTGGACTCATGTTTCCCCTCAGGCCTTGTCCACGAGCTGCATTCCTCCTGGCCTGTGTTTGTGTTCCTCTGCTGCTGTCACCCCTGGTTCTGATAGCCTGGGGTGTCACTGGTCTCTCTGGGCAGGAGCAGGTGACAGTGCATGGCAGTAGTCCGGCTTCTTGTTTCCAGCTCTTGTAGAACTGCCAAGCAGTGAAGTTTCTGGGCATTCTTGGAAATAGCTGGGGGAAACATGCAGCAGTTAATGCTGTTACTGTATTCTTCTTCAGCCTGTTGGTATTTTGGAAATGACTGCTTTGATGAAAGTACATGACAGAGGTAACCTTTTAAGCACCTAGCAAGAGAATATCCTGGAGTAAAGGGTTCATTCTGAGCTCATTGAACTTCCATTTAACTGGTTATGGAAATGGAAGAATGTGCTTAAGGATTTGCTTATGCTTCATTTTATGAACCAGTCTGGCTTGAGATTCTTTTTGTATTTTTGGTTTGTGACAGTGTGGCATACTGAGAGCTGGTAGCAAGGAATGAGGAGGTAATAATGCTGTACACAGAACATCTGCATAGATTTCTGTATAAGGAAACTATATTCTCTGGCATGTGGAGAGGCCCTCTGCATTACACTATATTCAGCTGACGAGCATTGAAACCAAGAGCAGACTTTTTAATTAGATTCATCCAGAGGAAGAAGGAAGAGGGATTATTTTGTGTTTGTATGGTTTTGCATTAATATGCAGAAAATATATAATAACTTGATATCAGTAACATTCCTGTAAAATAAAAATGCAGTATTAGAAAAAATGGCATCTATTGAATTATAATGACTGAATTTCCATTCTCTTAAAAAAACCCAACATGAAGTCTGACCATCATGGCCTACATTATTTTTGTGTTGGTTTTAATTTTCCCTCTTTTTGCTTCTGTGACTTTCGTTGTACTGAAAATTAAGTTCCTATCTATCTTTGCCCTTCAGTGTGCTGTCTTTTATTCCTGTAACACCATTTTTTCACATATGGGAATAATGACATAAAAATTTTTGAAACAATATTTATATGGAAAATTCAGTATTGTGTTCTGCTTCTGATCGTTCTTTTTGTGTATATCCGAATTAGGGTAGAGTAATGTCAAATTTCTGATGTTCTGTAGTTCCCTTGGACAAGAAGGTATGAAGAAATTTTGGGATATTTTTCCTGTATTAGTTTCTCTTTATTTCTGTTTTCATGCAGACTCAAGAATGAACAATCCGTCAGAAAACAGTAAACCGTCAATGGAGAGTGGTGATGGAAATACAGGTAAGAAATGATGAATTGGTACACAGATATTTTCTGGAGGAATTGAAAGGATATTAAAAGCATAATTTCTTTACCAGTTTACAGGCATTAAAACCAAACCAAAACAAAGAAACCCTACACACCTACTGTGTTTATAGACTTGAGAACTTCTGTTGTCTCATTAAACCTTACTGTATGCAGGGCATTATTCAGACCTACTGTATCAGAGCACTAGCCATGCTGTATATAAGATTCTGCTTTCCTACTTCCTCTATTTGTAGTGTTTCTGATTCTGTGAAAGGTCTAGTCATTTATTTTTGTGTTGTAAATATTCCCTGTCAGATGTGGGCCACTGGCTGATCTTGTTTCCATTTTAGATTTCATTCAAGCACTCACAGCAGTTCTGAAGAACAAGACGAAGGGAGAAAGCATCATTTCTCAACATTAAAAAAAAATGTTAGCTAGCTTTTTTGTAACTTCTTCTTGAGTTTCAAGAACAGAATCTTGAAATTTGACTGGAGAAGAAACAGCCTTTGTGTTAGGACCAATGTGCCTTTTGGTGCATACTTAAGATGCGGCCAAGTTCTAAACCATTGAAGAAGCTTGTTAAGCCACTATAACTCAATCATGCTATCTCATGCTCTAACTCCTTTCTGGAGGTAATTTAATGTTCATTTTGGAAGCAAGAGAAATGATAGTTCTAAATGGAGAATAAATAGTTTAACCTAACTCAGAATCTTCTCTGAGCTCAGAATAGTATTTGAGAAAATTCTAATGAGAAGGAGCTTGTTCTTGCTTCTTTGAGAGAAACCTAGTTACCTTGTGTGAGGAAAATAATTTTCCCTTCTTTTGGTACAATAATAAGAGTTTTATTTTAAACTCTGGAGTTGTGACAAAATTAATTATTTACTTCATTTTATGCTGCTATCTCTTCATTCTTTGTCTGAAGCTTTAATACAGCTAAGAGTGACTCAGTGTTCCCGATACTGATCTGAAAGCCTGGATGTTTACTGCCAAAGCATGTGATCAGTCAAAAGGAATTCTGCTCACTTATTAATGTGTGTTTTGTGACTGGCACCTCAGATTTTATAATTGCCATTGTATTTGTAATAGGAGAGGTAAAAATTATTTTTATGAATAAAAAGTATTTATTATGTATTTAATACTGGTTTACAATGTTATAGCATGTTACTTAAAAACGTGTATGGGCTGTAAATATTTCATAATCATAAACAGCATCAAGAGAACAATGCTTTTAAATATCCCTATAGAATCCTTGTAGCTGGAGGGTGTGTGTAAGCTGAGAAAATTCAGACTTCGTGCTCTGTATGACCATAGTTCCCTGCATAGACTTTCTCAAAAGAGCGCCTTCCCAATGCAATTCCTTAAGTGCATCTTTAACTAGCATTTTCACCTCAGCCGAGCTGTTAAAGGGGAGGATTTTGTTTATTCGGTGGTAGTCCATTATCACAGAAGTATTGCGTCTGCTTCAGCAAAACCCTGGCTCTGCTCTCCTAGGAAAATACTTCGTTGGTGTGAAGGTGGTGGTCGCGATGGACTGTAAAGCTGCATGTAGGTGCTTTCATCACTAAAGGGGATACAATGTCTGTATTTTTTTCATATTCTAATACTAAGTTTAATTATTACAGATGTTACTGGTGTTTGTACCTTTTGCAAACATTGCTTCTGTAATTTAAATTTAAAAGTCATTCCATTCATTTTTGTTTCTACTAAATGATACAATTTAAAATAATGTAGAATTGTTGAGGAGCCTTTGTTCTGCAGTCATTGTTTTGTTTTAAAATATAGTGCTCATAAACCACTGGAGGTAGTGATTAATGACATGTGCGATGTTCTTTGGGGGCTCAAGCATCACTTGCATTAGTCATCTGGCAGATGTTAAACCCTGAAAGGAATACTCAAGGAATGTCCTTTTGGGTGTCTGATCAGGATACTTAGGTTATGGTTCTGGGCTCTGTACTAGTGAAAAGAAGTCAGCTTTCAGCTCAGGTGCGAAGGAACTGGAAGTGCCATTGATCAGGGGAATATAGGCTCTGAAGCAAAATGTGTGAAGATGGTTTTTATGAACACCCAGAATTCTTATTTTTGTAACTGTCTTTTTTCCAGTGACATTTCTAAATCATTTGAGTCTGCAGTGAAGCATTACTAGTCTATATTCTAAAACCTCAGTGAATGTTTGTTTGGGTTAGTCCTGTTTTAAACTGTCATAAGCTGATGCAACTTGAAAATTTTAAGAGAAATTACTGCAGGCCATGGAATTTACATTTGGCAGAGGTAGTGTTCTTAGGGAAAAAAAACATGGTTGCCACTGGTAAAGATGACATAACATCAGTAGTTCTCCACGCTAAGTTTTGTGGAAGTTAACAAATTAGGGGGTTATATTTCTTAACTCTATTTTGGGAATATAGTAAAGTCCCCTGAATACACTATAAAATCACAATAAAATGCCTGAAGTAGATTTTTTTAACTTTAAAAACTTTTTGCTAGCTCGACTCCCCTTTTAAGCATCTGAAAAAGCAACCCATATTTCAGATGAATTAAAAACAACAACAAAATAAAGTCTTTATGAGTACAAGAGTTGTTAGATGGCGGTTTACAGAAGGACATGGATTGATCGACTGGTTGTCAGTATTACAAAATTACACAATTTTTTTTCCAACCTTCAGTTGTGAGTGGACAGTCTACTTAGTATCTATTGGAAAAGAGAGAGAGAAATAAAAAGAGTATCTTAGAGTAAACTGATAGCTATTTTGGGTTTCCTTTTATAGGTTACAGCATAAAATTTTCCAAAACAGTGCAATCTTTTTTGTTTGTTTAATGTGTACTCTTTTCTAAAAACTGTGTGAATGCAGTACTATGAAAGCCAAGATTATACCATCTATGGAAAGTGTAGTATTATGACATTCATTGACATAACAGCAAAATAATAATTTTTGTAAGTGTACTATTTGGAAGGATTCTAAGGATTCTTGTTTGGATTGGTTCACTTACAGAGATTGATTTCCAGTTTCCACGAGAAGAAAGTCTATAGGAGAGTGGGAGAGGGAATATGAAATATTCTTTAACTGCTAAAATTCTCGACAAATACTAATGCTAAACTTATTAGTAATGTGGACAAGGAATCATCAGTTTCTGAGTATTGGGGATGTCTCTCAATGCACAGAGAGAGAGAGAGATGGGGAAATGTGCTGCTAGCGCTGGAAAATGTCTTCCAGAGCACAGTGCAGATAACTACTCAAGTTAGTTTTGAAATCTTCCTTCTCCTTGTTTGCCTTCCCTTCCTAAGTTCTTTCTTGCTCCTTACTCCGCATGTCCCCAGACCTGTAGTCCCTCACCTCTCTTCCGTTATTATGCAGTCTGTAAACTTGGCCTAAAGTCTGGTGATTATGATGTTTGATTTTGATAGTATGTTCTTTTTCATAGAACACAGGTGCCTGCTGCATTTTGTCTTGCCTTTACCCTCTGCAGATCCAAGACCAAGACAACATAAACTAATCCATGTTCAGGTGTCCTGGTGCTTAGTGTTCTGTTCCTTTCCCTGGAGTGCCACTGAGATGGTTCAAAGATTTTATTTGGCTGAAAATGAGTTGCACTTGGTATTAGTCTTCATCCAGATCAATTCTGTGAAGTATCTAACCATATGGCTGAATTTATGTCAGTGTTTAAACGTGCTTAAGTTGCATTGGACTTGGGCTATAAAGGTTAGATTCCATCCTACAGATTAATTCAATCTTAACAATTTGCTGGGGATGGGGAAGGCTCATTTCCCTACTACCATGTCTCTGACCTGCCCTGCTTTGCATTATGTGCTGCTTGCTGGGCCCTAAAGCAAGGTAATCCATCTCACATAACTGGCAGTAAACTAACTTGGCTGAAAGAAAAAAGGAACAGTTCATATAAATAATTTTCTGCACCATTAGAAAGGTGAATTGGTTTACTGCTGTGTCCGTGAATTACCAGAGGGGGCAGGACAAGGAACAATGCAGTTGGAACGAAGAGGAAAGGGGAGGTGGGAGATGGAGAGTTCCCATTCCTGTGTATTTTGGTGTTGGTGAGATGTTAGATCTGCTCTAGCAGTTGTGGGAGCTGGGATGGAGACAGAAAGACATAAATACTTGGGATTGTTAAAATCACAGTACTTGTGATTCCATCTGCCATGTCTACTAATCACCATGGGTTTTTACGTTAAACTCTTATCTTGAGCAAAAATGGCATTCTGATCCTTTCATGTCCTTACAATGAGCTGACCTTCTGCTTCTGACAGCTCCATTTTCCAGTCGTCTTACCACATTTCTTGGATTCCACAGGAATGCTGTCACATCCTTCTGAGCACCTTAAGAGCAAGGCCTATCATATGCTGGACACAAAGTTCATTTTTCCTGCTGTTCTTCAGAAGATGTAGGCATCCTGTGATAAATGTAGGCAACTTGGGTAGCATTCCTTCCAAAACTAAGGCTGCGTCCAAAGGGGAAGGGACACTGTACTTCCAAATACCAAAGAAAGCTTAAGATGCAAGCAGAGCACGAGAGTGAACAGGTGTGGTTTGGGTTTTTTTGCTCTGAGTTTGGTTTTGGGAGGTGTGGAGAGAGGGAATTGGAGTCCTGCAGGATTGAATTTAAAGAAAATGTTGTTTTCTCTTAGCGCTTGTCTAAACTGATTTTTGGGACCCACGGAGATTTTAACCTAAGTCTTGGAACTTGCTTTGTTGAACTATCGACCCTAGGAGGCTCATTTCAAATTTCCGTATTAAGAGTCTGCAGAAGCACTAACTGGAGCATTTCTTCTGCACACATGCCACAGTAGTGCTATTTTAATATGGTGTTATGATTTGAGGTTCTTTTTGGAAAATAGTTAACTAGAACATCTTCACCTATTTATTTAAGGTGAGGCTTCCACCTGGTCTTCTCAGAAATGGGTGATTTTTTTGACCCCTGCAAGTTTCCAATTGGAATGAGGAATATCTTCTTACAGTAGGTTATCTTATCTCTATTTTATTTCCTTCTTGGGGATCCGTGACCACAGGTTGAAAACTGATTCAAGGCATCTGCTTAAGTGAAGAAGTGGTAGATTGTTTCCTTTGAATTACAGTAGCTGTTTCTCAGGGATTGTCTTTATATATTTACTCACTCATCTTCCCACTCCCTTTGGCCTTCTGTATTGAGACAATTCTGCAGTTTACTGGAAAGAATGACAATAGATGGGGTTCTTCTAGCTCCTTCCTTCTTATCTACCTTTCCTTGGAGAAATGCAACCAAGTTGCATTCGTTCAAGGTCATTTCACACCAGTGATAGTCCTTCCATTCATTTTGCATTGGAGTTTTAGACTCATTAAGCAAAATAATTTTACATAGTTTAAAATTTGAATATTTTTAACATGTCTGTGATTCTTTGGCTGCAAATATGTCTCTCAAGTCAGTAAACCCTGGCCCAAAGCACAGAATTAATAACTTGAGCGTAGACCCACTCTTCCCCCATGGCACCTCCACCAAAGATGCGTCAAAGGCCTGCCTTAGGTATACCTTACATGCGTGCTAGAAAGCTTGAGTATCTACATTGTATCTGTATTTAACTGAACAGTGACTCCATCTTTGGAAATTTTATCTGTGTAAGCTGTTCGTAGGTCAAAATAGCAATGTAAAATACTGGGTAGTGTATTTTACTAATAAAATTTCACACCTCCTTGCTTTTGCAGATGTTTCTAAGGAATAGCAAACCTCTGTTGTTGCTTAACAACTGTGACTCGCTTTTGCTTATTAGATATCCTGGATTTTTATAGAGGAAATTGTAGATGATGGAAGGGATTTTGAAGCAGGCGTTTGCTCAATACCATCCGTAGGCACTGAACAAAATCTGATTGTCATGATGAGAAAACATGCAAGTCTAAAGCTGATTTTACTTCATTTCAGTCATGCAATTTTTAAGATTGCATCATCTGTTAGAAATTCCACACAGCCTGATACACTCAGTTTCCCTTCTTGTTTTTAGCCACTGTAGGTAGTATTACCCAACATAAAAAACAAGTTAGTTTTATGTTTTACATGTTGATTTTATAATCTTCTCGAAGAATGATTCTTACAAGTTTGTAGATATAGTTCCACTTGGTGGAAGAGAATTTTGTAGAAATTTCTTGTGGAAATCTTTTTTTATTTGTTTTTCTTTTCATAATCAATTTATTTGGGGATAGTTTGGGGGTTTTTATGTCTTCCAAGCTATTTTAGGAAGAAGACAGCAAATTAGGGAAATAATCAGGTTTTAGTTACATGAAAGTGAGTGAGAGGAAAAGCAAGCCCAAGCAGTTATCTTATGTAATGAGAGCTCTGCACAAATATTCATAGAAATATGGAGGTATCTCGTATCAAAAGAGTAAAACTGTGGCCCATAACTGCTATGTATACACAGTACTTCTCTTTTGGTCAAGTATTATTTTACCTATCTTTAAAGAAAGGTGACTTTTATATGAACCCTATTCTTGCCCTTTCTGAACAAAGATTGTCTTCAGCTGCAGGATAGAGTGTGCATGGAGAATGGAAACACAGTTTAACCATAGCAACATGCACACATTGGTTCTCAAACCATGGTAGAGATTGATGGGGTAATAGTGTACATAGAATAGATAAGATAATAGAAGCTAAAGAAAATATAATGTTGATTTTGTTGAGCTGACCAAAGTTATATTACGAAAGTCTGGAAGTGACGCTGCTTCCCCACCTCCCCTTGCAGGGGGAACTTAATTCGTGTTACACTCAGAGTATTTTTCTACTACATAGTATTGAGAGAATACCAGGAGACTTAGGAATATTAGTTCTTATTCCATTTTGTAAGAGTAATAACTAATAGTTCTTAATATCTCTCTGTCTCCAGGCACGCAAACAAATGGCCTGGACTTTCAAAAGCAGCCTGTGCCTGTCGGAGGAGCAATCTCTACAGCCCAGGCCCAGGCCTTCCTTGGGCACCTTCATCAGGTAAGAGGAGATCCATTTCAAAGTATGGGATGTTCAGGGAGGTATGGATGCAGCTGCTCTTGTATGTTCTACGTTCTCTCTTACTATGAATGATGGGTAGTCACGTAAAGGAGCATATGGGTAGACCACATGCTTAAATAGCTTGAATGGGAAGAAATTCTTATTGTGACACTCACTTCGTTACATTAGGCTGTAGAATACGTCAAGATAGGGTGAGATCTATTTGGGGGAACTAGAAAGGCCCTTTTTGGGACTTTGAGAAAGCCTATAGTCTTTTATTTTTTTTAAACCTTAATGGAGATACCAGATAGAAAGACAAGGTAGAATCTAACCTTTTGGTAAAGGATTGTTTTGGACCAACAGCTGCCAAGGTTCTGAAACTGTCACTACTAGTTAAGAAACCAGAAGTGGTGTTGAATGGTAGTCAGTACTATGCTTCAGTCTTTCAAGTTCTTACACATTAACTAGAAATATCAAGTGATTGTACTTACTAAGCATGTGAGGTATTTGGTTTTTTTTTTTTTTTTTTTTTTTTTTTTTTTTTTTTTTTTTTTTTTTTTTTTTTTTTTTTTTATGATTTCAAGGACCTGTTTGTCAGATGATATTCAGGCTTCTACTACTATCCTTCTCTGCTGCTGCTGTGTTTAGGGAATCAAAGCTGAACCTCAGATGTAGGCTGAAGCAAAATGGGGCATCCCTAGGTGAAGAGAAGAATAAGAGGCATTTTTTGTAGGTTTTATCTGTTTGCACTTGATGTTTGAAAACAAATGTCCTAATTTCTTTCCCTTCCTCAGCACCAAGTTTTAACTCTAAAATACTGTACCTAATTGGCTGACCTTGAATGTTTGAGGTCTGAGGTTGCGCCGTTATTGTGGTATAATTGACATACTGAAGCTTTTATGCCCTCTTTTAAGAGCTCTGAACTGCCATTTTATTGTATGGAACATTCCATGCGTCTTATCACATAATTACAATTTTCCTAGTAGATTGGGTTATATAGGACGTAGGGAGTGCCAGCGTTTGAATTTGCTGAACCAATAGGCTGTTGTAGTCTGCCTTTATGTGGAGAGAAGATGACTAGTTTTCATGGGCTGTCAGTATGTGTTTAACACAGAGACAGATACAGCTGTTCTACAGAATTTGGTGTGTTTGTTTTAGTCTTTGTTTTGTTATATAGATTGATCAAGGCCAGTAATTGTATTTAGCACAGTGCTTTATCTTGCTTTGGATATGTATTTGTTTAAACAGTTGTCAGAATCTTTATAACTTCATGTTTGATAAAGTGTGAATCATTTCTTGAAACTCTAGTTCAAAGGGGAAAAAATCTCAGCTATTCTTTTATGCACCTGGAGGTGTGTGGGAATCTATTGTCAAACTGTCCTCTTCTGGTGTGGCTGCTGTTAGTGGAGTATTATTCAGCCTTAACACACAGTGCTTTCCTCCAGACTAATACAAAATACGAGGTTGTAGGCAACATTCAGGAACAGTTTAATTTCTAATTAGAAAATGTTTGTTGTATGGTGGAAGGGGTGTCCAAATTGCATTCGAAGAGATTTTCAGGAATATACTGGCTATACTCAATGAGAGTAGTCTTTTATGTGGTTTTTTTAATCATTTTTATGGAATTTTTAAAGTATTGTTTCTGAGTATATCTGAGTCGTTCACCTCAACTGTGTCAAATTATATTTTGCTTGTGATGAGAAGGAGCTTTTCCAGGAGTGTTTGTTTAGATGTAGCATATGCTTAATAAGTCTAATCAGCTAGAGCAGTAGGAAATATTTCTAAGGTGACCCTTAAGGGTTGCCTATTTGAATATTCAGTTATTAATTTCATGTACTGCGATTTAAATTAAAACTCTCCTTCCTGTGCTTGCAGATATGTGAACTCTATTTTGAGGTGTATATTATGTGGGCCATCTTTTTGTAGAGGCAAGAGTACTACATTTTGCTTTGCTTTATTGTATCCTTACGTGTTGCCTAGTTTTCAAATCAGCAATGGTTTTCAAACATGGCCAGAGATTGAATTCACTACAGGCTGTAACACTGACCTTTGAAAGTGTTGGTAATTAATTACTTAGCATTCCATCTTTATAGTAGGAGTTGTGGTAGAAACAAGGCAAGACTGCTTAAAGCAGTCTTCAGTAAATGAAAATTTAGCATTTGTTGTAGAAAGAAAATCCTTATTAGAGATAAGATAACACTCCTTAAAAATTGCACTTTCTGAAGCATCAGTTTTTCTTCATTGCTAACCCACAAGTACTTCTTTGGACTTTTTAAGCACAAACATTGAATTCAAGTTTTGAGTATATCTGAGTCAATACAGCTTTTGTAAACTGTCTCCAGTCTTCTGTACTGACATCTTCTTTTCAGTGGCTGAGGACTGCAGAAACTTGAATGAGTTGATTTGAGAAAGAGGGTTTATGCTGTGGGTTTTGTGCTGTGCAGGTGATTGCTCCTCGTGTTGTATAAGGAAGCGAGTGAAAGCAGTGTACACATTTGGAGTAAGACCCATTCTGAAATATTAGAAGGATGATGATGATGATGAGTAGAGCTTAATGTCCTCCTGTGAAGCCTGGATTTTTAATAACAGGAATAGGAATAGTTAGCCTGTCCACCCCAAAATGCTCTGTTTCAACTCAATTTCATTATAATATCTAGATCCCTAGGCAGGAATATGTTCAGCAAGAGGTAGACACCCTTCTTCTAACACTGTGGCGGAGTCTTAGGGATTTTTTTCAGCCTGGAACACAACCTCTATTTCACAGTGTTTTCAGGTGTTAGAGGGGCATACATTGTTCTTGGGAGAGTTTTTGTTGTTGTGTGGGTGGGGAGGTTGTTCTTTTCACATTGGTAGTTTTCTGTGTACTCTACTTTATTTCATATCCATTTTTGCACTGTGTCGCAGGTCCAGCTCGCTGGAACAAGTTTACAGGCTGCTGCTCAGTCCTTAAATGTACAGGTAAAGACGTTTTCCTTCTGCTGCTCATCATTCTCACATTCCAAACAGCATTATGGTTTCATTAGAGATGGTTTTTAACTTGTGATATGTTAATCTGTTTTTTCATTCTGATTGGTCTTGCAAGTAGTAGGTGTGAAGGAATAACAGCCCTACAACCCAAGTTCAGGATTGTAAGCATTCAGAAACTGGAGTTAAAACATGCTGTGATTGTAACTTTATACCGAATTTCAGTTAGGTGTTGTATTATGAAAACTATAAAACTCCGGGAATATTTCATGTTCTTCCATTTATTCACTGATTTTAAACATAGTAAGAATTACTTTGCCATTTGCGCTTACTTCGGGTAGCTGAATGTAGGAGTATAATGTAACATTAACTATGTAGTGTGGCTAGTGTAGATTGCTTGTGTAAATAACACATACTTATTTCAAAATAAGTCAGAGTAATTGTTGTTTAATAATGTACGTGAGACAACAAAGCTTTCAAACTTTTTTATGATGCTGAACACTTCAGCACTTCAGTTAACGTGCCACTTCCTCTCAGTTCTATATTAAGGGGCAAAGGATGCAGTTTTATTGAAAACTGGTTTCAGTATTGCTTGTTATTAAAGAATGTAGGTAGCGCATTACATGAAATGCGGTAGAATGTGGGCCCACTTATACATAATAACAATTTGGAAAGAAGAGGAGGTATAGTGACCTTCCTTTCTAAGAGGAAGGAGGCAGAAAATTGCTTTGGTTGCCATGGTAAACTTCCATCCCTGAGAGAGATGTTGGCAAACAGGCTGTATCTCCAGTGCAGAATGTTTACAGTCCTGCGCTGTAATTATCACTCAATGACTGGCAGAATTAATCAGAGCCTTTATGTTAATTAGCCTGCTCTGCAGTCCCCAAAACAGGTGGTGGAAAATATGCAAATGTATGCAGAATTTTAATGTTCTGCATAACCAGTTTTAATTATCATAAAACTCTCTCCCCCTCTTCATGCACTTATATTTCCTCCCTCATGTCTTCACAATTTCTTCTGTTTAAAAAAAACAAACCAAAACCACACACACAAAAAATCCCAACTCTTTTAAAATAAAGCATCATTCAATTAAATAGATGCTAAACTTTGATTATTTAAAAGCATTATATATATTCTGTATTTTACTGTAGGTAGATAAACCTGTGAGGATTTCTCACACCAGTTCTGTGTAAGCCAGCTTTATGATGACTTAGAGGTGTAGCATGCAGATACAGAAAATGGAAACACAGTCTCCTTTCCCTTGTTCCATTGTTCAGGATTTTAGGCGATGAGTAATTTTAACAACCTTTTCTGTCTTTAGTAGTGACAGCTTCAGTTGCATTGCATAAAATGAAATGAGACCTGAAAATAATGTCAAAGAGTTACAAAAGACCTGATAGTTTTTATGTTTTGTTTAAACTGCATTACCTACAGACATGTTTAAGCAATCGTAGCTGAGATGGTGGGCACACAGAGCCATTGCTTAAACACACACTTAAAATAAACCCAGGGGCTTTTTGTATGCAGATGAAAGATTTTTATTGCACAGTGTTGAGATAGCAGTGTTATACATTAACATCTGTTTTACACTATAAAGAGTTGTTTGGTTTTTTTTGACTAGTCTAAATCTAATGAAGAATCTGGGGACTCTCAGCAGCCAAGCCAGCCTTCCCAGCAGCCTTCAGTGCAGGCGGCCATACCCCAGACCCAGCTCATGCTGGCCGGAGGACAGATCACTGGGGTAAGATTTACCCAAGTATACTGCAGGAAGCCTCCTGTCCAGCAAATGATAGTAGTCCTCGTAGAACTATCAGTGAAGGTTATTGTCATTTCCTTTAATAGGAAGAAACTTGAATGAAAGAGGGGACAGACAGTATCATCCTATGAAAAAGGAGACTTTGGTTTTTGTTGCAAAGTGTGTGTGTATATATATATATATAAAAAACAAATCTTTCTCTCCGTTCTCAGTATCCATCTTGACTCTGCAATGAAATTAAAGCCTGGGGTGTGTACAAATAAGAAAGTCACTTGTGTCATAAAGAGGAATTTTGGGGGCTTTTTACAGTATTAAAATGAGACATGGGAGCACGCGACTAAATCTGGTCATATAGCTGAGTGAAGAACAAAAATGATGGGAACTGCTGAGATAAATTCTTCCTCTTCTCAGACACATTTCATTTTAAATAAATGTATCAGTGCTTGCCTTAAGCCTATTCAACCTTTCTGTTTTAACCTACTAGTTTTGAGGGTTTTAATTGCAAGTGAGTAATTACGGAATGACTTTTTAGGATTACTGGTGTTTCTGAATTGTTGTAAATGCTTTCAGTCGTTTAAAAAAACAGCAAGTTTTGTGAATGGGCTGGTTTGGTTAAAGGGTTTGCTTTGACGTGATCAGCTTTGCAGTTTTGAGAGTTTGCATGTTAAATGAGGAATTTAGGGCAGTTGTTCCAACTATGTATTATGAAGTATTAGGTTAGATCATCTCTACACTTGAATGAAATGATGTCTTAATTTCACGTTCAATTGTTAAATCTTCTCATATGCTAGTGTGTAAACAAACATCCTATTTAGTTTTTGATTAATTACATTTGAAAGTTTCATAAGTGAGACTGTTTTAATATGTTATTAAAACCCAGCGTATTGTATTATTTTTCTCATTCTCAAAAAATATTGTTTTGTTTTAATTTGTGATTGTCTGCGGTAGTGAAACATTCAAAACTCCAGGCCTGTGCAGATATGGGTTGTAGTAAATATGGGCATCAAGATTCATTTACATGTAAAGGAAAGACTGCTGCCACCTGTTTCACAGAGATAATGCGTGTTTGGGAAAGGGAAGGGATGTAAACTTGCCAACTCTATTCTATTTAAAAAAAAAAAAGCAGATGGGGAGACTTGGAGAGAAACAAATGGAGCTCATGTTCTTTACTTATATCTTAGGGCATAATGGAAATGATGGAATATGGCAGGGATTCATGCTAATGTGAAGCAGCTGGGGGGTTATCAGTTTGTTCAGTAGCCATAGCCAGCATTACTGCTTCTCATTCATCTG
>NW_010429937.1:26618-58496 GCF_000710305.1 Buceros rhinoceros silvestris
GCTAATCACTTGCTGTTCTGTTGGGTGTAAATTTCCTTTCAAATCCTGGCAATACTGATTCTTTCCTTCTGCTTGCTACTTAATTACCTTTTTCCTGAACCTCCTGGTAGACTTGTGAAGAAAAGGTAGAAATAAAGTTAGGTTCTGTAGGTTCTAGTTAAGTGCAAATATTTGCATTTGTGCAGTTTGGTTTATGTCAGGTCTGTGGTAGGTTGGTTCCTACACCGTGTTGAGTAGCCAGCTCTACTTACTTAAGGCCAGAGTCATTGGCTAGTTAATGGCTGAACTGCAGTAGTAGTTCTAGGAATGTCTGGTTAATATAACTAGTACTGAGCTAGCTAATGACTTTGTAGCTGAAGTGGCTCTTTTCATTATTAATGGCTGTGTTTTCTAATTACTTATAGCTCACGTTGACGCCAGCCCAGCAACAGTTATTGCTACAACAGGCGCAGGCACAGTTGCTGGCGGCTGCAGTGCAGCATTCAGCCAGTCAGCAGCACAGCGCTGCTGGTGCCACCATCTCGGCCTCTGCTGCAACGCCGATGACGCAGATCCCTCTATCTCAGCCAATACAGATTGCACAGGTGAGCCTTGAGGCTTGAGAGGGTGGAAAATAAAGAGGTTTGACTAATTGCATCATTTAAATAATATTTTTAATCCTAATTCAGTGAGGTCTTGAGTACTGTTAGTCTTTCCTCATGCAACCTTAGTTGATGAGGTTGAAGTTGATAGTTTTAGCAAAGAATGTGTACCAGCTGCTCATCACTTCCACTGGGCTTCTGAGTTTGTTGCAGAATCTGACCAGATGCTGTAATTTCTGAATTTTCTTTCTTGTAGTTAGCTTGAGAAAGGAGAAAAAGGGATAAAGAAAGATGCCCAGAGAAAGGACAGTTGTTGAGACCTGTATGGATAGGAAGGGATACCCATGTATCACAAAGGATGCATATTAGATCCAAACAGCAAGATGATAGAGCCGAAGAAAGGCAATTTGGCTTGACACGTTTGTGTGCTATTTTGGCTTGGTGCTTAATGCTCAGAGTTCAGTGAAAAAGAATGGACAGTCTTGTCTGTCTAGAGAAAAACTTGCCAGTATGAGTCTGATGTTGGTATCTGTCCAGCTTTATGTTCTGCTGCTAAAGACGCGTTAGTTCTGAAGAACTGCTTGCCAGGGAAGTTCTGCCTACCTGTGTCTTCCAGGATTGGCTTAATTTGTGTGGCGAATGCAGCACCACTGACTCTAAACTTAGCGTATGTAGCGTGGAAACTCCTTAGACTTCTGGACAAGGGTAACCGAAATTACAGTGTAGGCATCTTGAGACTGCTAGCAGGTGCTTGTGTTGCTGATGCTGAGGTTCATCTTTCCCTGGATTAAGGTTCTCAGTATGTAATATTTCAGTTTGATTACTCTAGCTATGCAAAGTATGTTTGGTATGTAATGACCAAAGCTGCTGCTTCTTACGGCAAACGGGTTCTTTAAGATTGTCTGACACTTTCTATTCAGACTCTTTTCACTTGCATTCAACTGGGATGAAGTGTCTAAAACGTGAAGATGAGGGCTGGTTAAGGAAAAGAAAGGAAATGTCACAATTACCTGAGAAATCCATTGGTGAAATGTGCTATTCCTTTATGGCACTAGTCCACTAGCTGAATATCAGCCTGGTTATGCTGTCAGTTGTTTGTTAGCTGAAGCAGCAATCTTCTGTGATGTTGGTCTAAAAAATCTGGCCTCTCTGACTGCCTTTACAGAGGCCAGAGTGATGCCATTCCACATTTAAAAGGCCAGTACTGATGTTGCCCACAGACCCCTCGCCCTGAGCCTCTTGGTGCACAGTGATGACTCATGTGACCAGATATTCATACTTCTTTTAGCAAAGGATCCCAATTCACTGTCATGATCTGGAGATGACTCAAAGTTGTATCATTCAAGGAAACTCATAACTCCTAAGAGCATCTCTTAATTTTGTTAAGCCTTTGTCTGTAGTCAATAATACAGACAGATTTCGAGAAAGGGAAATGTCAAGGAAGTTGATGGTTATCTTCTTAACATCTCTCCATGCGAATCTTTTAACCTGAATATAAGTAAGCGATCCACAGGCCTCTTTCTTGTCTTCCATGTGTGCAGCTTAAGGTAGTGAGATCCGCTTTACTGAAGTGCAGAGCATTAAAATTTCATATTAATAAAATCTGCACCTTGAATTTTCTGGCTTTACATTTGTCAAATATGCCACCGCATTAGTGGATACTTTGGAAGGCATTGTTGTGCCTGAGTGAGATGTTGCTAATCCCACTCTTCCACTTCAGTGGGAAGCTATGAAAATGTGTAAAGCATTTACAATTATTAATTTAGTACTGGGTTTTTCTTCAGAACTTACAAAATCTTCAGAAAAATGTTTGAGAAGAAAAGATCAGGCATCTGCTGTCAAATAGGAGCTTCTGAAGTGAGCATTGTCTGGTTTGTGCGTGTGAATGAGCTAGATGCTCTATGAAAAATAGCATGGGATCATGTAGTTGCCACTGTGTATTTGTAGCACAAGGGAACAAATAAAAGTTTCACTTGTTTTCTAGCACTCCTAATTAGTTAAATGTTTGACTTCACAATTCATTTCCTTAAGGATAGGTTATTTTGATATATAAATGTGGTTTGGTTGAATCTTGTTAGCTTCTTCTGGTTATGAATGTCCAGGGCATAATTTGTGCAGGTGTTCAATATAATTTGAGATACTTTATGGAAACCTTCTACCATCTAGGTTTGTAGGTGGATAACACCATGCTTTTTGATCCATCCAGACAGCAATTTATAAACAGCGCTCAGCTTTGTTTGCATTGCTATTGTAAACATATAGCTGATTACGCAAACAGCTGAATGTTTGTTTTAATTGATGATTTTTGAATAATTGATTAACTGGCAGCAGTCTCTGCAGCAGGGGGATTACCATATTTATTTTAATTAACTAATTGCACAAACATGACTCCTTTAACGTGCTCTGCAGTCAGTGTAAGGTATCTGCTGCAGCAGTCTGGTAAGATGTTAGTGCTGCTGCTAGGCTGATATAAATTGTCACTGAACACTTGTACCAAGTTTTGGAGATCCTTGTAAACTCAACTTCTTTTCAGGATCCATGATCAGTGTTTACATGATGTAAACCTCAAAATTACAGAAATGCATAAGTTTTTACTGAAGTTGTTACTAGAAATAGTGGCATTGAATTTAGAACTTTAGATTGTTTGGGGTTTTTTTAAACCAAAAAAACTTCCTTACTTAAAGACATAGCACGTGGCAGATTATTCTGCTGAGGTAGGAGTTGGATTGTTTTGATCTTTCTTCATTGTTAGGCAGTGCCAGAAGTCGTGCACGTTTCCCCAGAGAAGTCTTTCCATGTTGTTCTTTGTGCTAGTATACACATTTTACCATTGAGAAAAAAAAAAAGATCAGGAAAACATTGTTGGCATTGTTTGCATGGTTGCTATTGGGAGATTTATTGTAATGCTACAATGAACTAAATAATAAAATTTTCCCAAAGTAGAAATAAAGTTGGATTTCAAATGAATTTGAGGATCTGGTAGGGCTGTTTAAGAGTGATTAGCCTTTTAGGTATCGTTTCCATTTTCTGTTACAGAATTGTATTTCTGTATTTAAACAAGACTCAGCCAAGATGCTGTTTACCAAGGCAGATGCGCAGAATAAGATTGCTTATAACAGTTATCCCTGAGGCCTTAATTTAAAAACAGTTTTCTCATATTAAAGTGCAAGACCCTGATGATAAGAGCTGTCATGTCTTAGCTGGGTACCCTGTGTTATGAATACTGTAATCTTAAAACAAAAAGGTCTCCTCCTTTGATCTTACAAATACACTGCCACTGTTTCTTTGTATTCTTTCTTGTATACAACTCCATCTCCTGTGGTTCTTCTTCAAATTATCTGACTTCTACTTGGTCATCTCTGGGGGTCTCATTCGTTTGCTTTTGGTGGGGTTGGTTCTCAACCTATCTGTTTTTCTGTCTGTGCTTTTTCATTTAAAAATTTCTTCCCAGCTCTTCCTTTTGTGTTTCTACTTTTTGTCTTATCCATGTCTATTTTCTCTTTATTTCTTTTTCTTCCATCCAACATTCACAGCCTTAGTCAGTTTGCCCTACTCTTTCTACTTCTGTTTCTTCCTCTGCATCTAGTCCTCGCATCCGATTCAGTATGAGCCCCTCTGTGCTGTGAGGGTCTGTTCAATCTGCAAAGGTAACCAGCAGAGTATTGAAAATCAATGAGTGAGTGGAGGTCTATGTGGAGCTCAAGAAGCAAGAGGTTTTAGTAGCAATTCTAACCAATGTAACTTTACAGTATGAAGACAGGAGAAACAATTGAGTTCCTGGGAGGAGAAAACTTGGGAAGTTATATGTCTTTTCTTTAGGAAGGAGATTGGCCTCAATTTCATAGGACTGGTTGCAGTATTTCTCAAGTTTTCTGAAAGCAAACAATAATATCAACTTTAAAAACACCCTGTTATGCTGGGGCGACTTTAAAAAATTCTACCATTCCTTTATAAAATGGAAGTTTCCATTTCTTAAAGAGCATTGCTTAGTCAATCCATCTGGTGTCTGCATACCATATTATTACACTGCATGCTCTTGACTTAACATGACCAAATTGCCTAAGTGATTGGTGGCTAGTGTCTTCATAATGCAGGTTAAGTATTCATTTTATGTGCATGTCTATGATTGCGTAAATTGGTGGACTTTTTTTTCAATCCCCCTCCCTAGTCTTCCTTTTTACCCACTGATGCTCCTCACTTTTCTTGTCCAAACAGACATTGTTGTCACTTTTAAGTCTTAAGCAGTTTTCAAATAATGTAAGGTCATAGACAGATAATGATATTTTGCAAATGGCTGTATTGAGTAAATGAAAAATTATCCTTGTCAGTCTGTCTTGACTTTCCATCACCATCTCTATTGCTGGCAGTTAATGGCCTTTCACATCTTCTGGCTGAGCAGCTTGTGTGAGTGCTCAGTACCCTGCATCAGTCAAAATGCATGGGGGCTACTTTACTGGCCTGAAGAAGCAAGTCTTTGTTAGTTTGACACACTTTAACTCAAGTATGTTAGGAAGTGTGCTCAAGCGAGCATCTCCCTTCAAGCAGCCAGAGTGAGTATTGTTTATGAGCAAACTGGCATTGTTAACATTGTCTGACACAGTGGACTCAGAAGAGGGTATCTGTAGGCAAACAGGTACCCCAGTATCTGAGTAATTTACCTGAAACAGAGTTTTGGGAGGTTTTTTTGTTTGGTTGGCTTGATTTTTTAGTGGGAGGTTGTAAGTGTGGGAAATACTTCAGGCTTTTATCTGTCTGATTGGCAGGTATTTTGAAATAGCTTCTCAGAAAGATGGAAAGATTCTACAAATGTGTAGGGATAGTTTTCACAGATTACCTTTGTTACATTGGCTGGCTTCACATTGTACTTCAATTTTCAAATTTCAGATACTGTCCCGTCTGGAGAAGATGAAAGGAAAAAGGCTAGTTTGGGGGGGAGTATTTTTAAGCAGTTTTCTGTTTTCATTCTCCAGCTAAACAACAAGTGGGAGCATTTTTCTTGATTCACTTTCTCAGAGATGAGCATTTACATTGAGACCAGTCATCTAATTATAGAAAATTAATAGTTCTGAATGGTTTAAATACATAAAAGTAGGGTTCTGTAATACTGCAGTGTTTGGGTTATTTCTTTTAACCGTTAATTATAGCCATATCTATTAAGTTTATTGTAATTTGCTTCAGAACTAATCGAATGTATTTATATATAATATATTAACTACTTGAGTTAGGTACTTCTGAAATTTTACCTGAACAACTAGAGTGCAAACTAGGAATCTGTAATTTTTTGCTTTCCTGTTGCTCATTAGAATGGTAATTGCAGATTGTTGTTGTTATAAACAAAAATAGCTCCCAGCTAAATGCTTGATTTGTCAACAATGAATTTTGTAGCAGAGTGGCATCCTCGAAAAATAAATCTGAGAAATTCGGGTGCTGGTAAGTCTTACATATTTGAAAACTGCTGCATTTTGGGGGGAGGGAGATTGATTTTCATTCTTTTTTAAAGCAGAACAATGCTGGGAATATTTTGACAGGTTATTTGGTAAACAATTTTTGTTTGGTTTTATGAAGAATAATGAAATTCAAATTGCCAGCCTAAAGGATATTCAGTAGCAGGACTGATGTGTTTGTCACCCACTTTTATCTCTAACTGTTAGAATGTAACTGGGTCATAAGAAATCTGGTTACACTGGAAGTCATGGCTGACTTAAATGTCTAACACACAGCTCTTTCTTTTCCTTTTTCTTTTCTTTTTTTTTTTTCCCCTTCCCCTGTTTCCTTAAGGATTTGCAGCACTTGCAGCAGCTTCAGCAGCAGAATCTCAACCTGCAACAGTTTGTGTTGGTGCATCCAACAACCAACTTGCAGCCAGCACAGTTCATCATCTCACAAACACCGCAGGGGCAGCAGGGTAAGTGCTCCTTGCCAGAAAAGAAAAACATGCATAGCTTTTTAGAGGAGAAGGTGAAACAGAGGTGGTTTATATACCTTCACTAACTGTTGAAGTTATGAGAAATAGTAGTATTGCAATTAGGAGATGCTAACAGGTTGTCCCTTCCTGGGTGTTAGACTTCAGCCTTGTCAAAGTTTGTGTAACTCACTTCTCAAGGAGGATCAATCCAGAGATCATGCCATGAGAACATTTGTTAACAAAAAGGCCTCTTGGGAATTACTGCAGCATCTGATTATCTGGGTCAGGCTCTCAAGAAGGAAGCCTGCTGGGAAGAGAACTCGGAGAAGACAGATACCAAAGACAGAATCGTAGGAGATGGAAGCCTGTAGGGTGTGAGGGCTGTTTGGATTAGGTCAATGCTAAAAGGGCTACAAAATTCTAAGACTGGAAAAGGATTGCAAAATCAAGAATCTGTGGATTCTCAGTAAGAGGCTAGAAAAGTCCTTAACCCTAAAGAGGGTACAGTAAGTTTTGTCATAAACTGTGAAATAATAATTACACCTTGGACAAAGAGCTAGAATGCTTGGTTTTTGTATAACAACTCTTGGAAGTAGTAGTTTGGTGATACACTGGGTGTGCAAACCAAGGCAGTGGTAGGTCGTTGTGTGCCAGCCAGTTAAGGTGTTGTACAAGAACTTTGCTCTAACACATTCAGGTTGCAATACTTCACATTACTGATTGCACCCCATTGTTTGATGCCCACTGAAAACTGCATTTAGCAATGGTTTCTTATGCTGATATAGTCCAATGGGGTTTTTTTCCTCCCTTTCTCTTCCACGTGAATTCTACTCAACTGCTGAGATTCTTGCTCAGAAGGCAAATCCTGTTATGCTTGAAGAGTCCTCCAGAGCCTGACCGTCCTATAAAGCAGCTCTTCGCACCTCATTTTCTTCTGTTCTTTTCAGTTTTTTTCATGCATCATTCCTTTTTATATACTATGACTTGGATAGAAGTGGCTTTCCATTATGCTGAAGGTTTCTCACTGAATGCTCTCACATTTGCATAAAGGGTTAGTCAAAATTAACTTTCTTTTATTAGGACTTGATTTAGGAGAGCCTTTATACCAGCACTGGTAAAAAGTGGCTAAAAGGCTATTCGTGGAGTCATTAAGTGATGTACTAGTTTCTCAAAATGAAGCAGAACTTAATAAGCTTAACATATTCTTCTAGAAGAAATCAAACTTCAAGAAAATTTCATTCAAAGATTCTTTAAAATAGGCCTTTTTTTTTAAATAAATGTTTTTAAGGCAAGAGCAAGTACAAAAGCATTACGAAAAACTTACTGGTATTAATGTTTGTCTACATTTTTCAGCTAACTTCTGCTGGTTTTCTGAAATATCTCTGAATATGGTTTATAAAAAGCAAAACGAACAGAAGCAAATTATACTCGTCTCTCAAAATGAATGGCGTATATTGTTTGTTTGTTTAAAATTTGAAGAAGAATAACTGCCGGAAGAGGTTTTCATAGTACCTTTACCAGGGACCGTCTCTGAAAATTATTTCTTTACTGCAGTTTAAGATCTGTATATTGCTGTCATCAGTGACGTAGTGAGTGTAGAAACAGCATGTTTTTCTGGTAATGTGCAGCCTGGACTACTGAATAGCTCAAAAATGTAGGAAGATTTATATTCTGTATTCTGGCCATAGGCCATTAGTGTGTGTCAACCTTCCAAAGCGAAATGCTTGAATGGATCTAATTTTCTTCATTACCACTCAGTGATAAAGCAACACGCATGTCTTAATACCCCTTATGTCACTTTTTAGTATGTTTTTTTGCAATATTTCATGTTTATTGTTAAAAGATCTCCAACACTATGTTATTATTTATGAGAAAGATATAGAAAGTGTGTATTTTTATTTTGTTATTTGATGATGCAGCTGACTTTTCCATGTTATTCCTGTCCTATTTGCTCTATTACTCAACTTCATAAAATAATAAATATTCTGAAGAAACTAGCATAGAGCTTTCTTTAATGCCAAAGACATTTAGATTTTTTTTGATGCTTCATTGCTACTGCATGCAGCTTTTTATGTGTGTACACATTTAGTAACTAAAACGAAAATTCTGATTTATTTATAGATTATCCATTCTCAAAGCCATCTGTTGCTTTAAGGACTACACTACACTACATGTAGTAGTAGTTTTGTCCATGCTGTATAGTCATGTAAATGACAGATGTTTTTAATACAAGAGAATAGTTGTGAGGGAAATAAGTGAAGAATAGTCAAGATTGTACAAGACTTGTAAAACATTGGTACAGAAGAGCTTCTTGAAGAAGTGATGGGGTGCAGAGTAATGCATTCATCAGCAATTATATTTAGATTCATGGAAGGGGTTCAATATCATGGCTAAGATCCAGCTTCTGAAAAATTTTAGAAAACTCAATACCTAAATGTTAATCAACAATCACAATGTTATTTTGCTTTCTTCAACATACAGATCACAGCAGCAGAGGTGGAATTCTCCCCATAAATCTGCTGCTGTATGTCTTATGTAGTCATCTTCCTTTTCCACATGGTTTCTAGTTATTCAGTGGCTTATGTGAAGCATACTGTAAAGTTCCTGTTTTTCATGCCTTGTAATAGGTAACATCATAACTGAAGGAATTGTTTCAAACTTCAGCAGATATGTGGAAGATTGAATGGAAATAGAAATTCGGAACAATTTCTTATTCAGAGCAATTATTGTCCCCGTATATTGCTGTTAAAGTCACCAGACAGGAAAGTAGCACCTTGTACAGTCTTTATACCTC
The DNA here is from genome assembly GCF_000710305.1 of Buceros rhinoceros silvestris. Lineage (NCBI taxonomy): Eukaryota > Metazoa > Chordata > Aves > Bucerotiformes > Bucerotidae > Buceros > Buceros rhinoceros. The sequence continues at coordinate 35,899 of NW_010429937.1, forward strand.
TTGTATCTAATAGATCTGTCTCTAGAATAATCAATTCAACATCCTTTAGTAGAATTATTGCTGCTCCTGAAAAATATTACCCTCATCAAATGACCGAAGTTTGCCTTTTTGCTTGGAAGATATTGCCAATACAAATCATATCAGTAAAAATCTGAATGGAGAGGGGAAATGGTGCTGCCTTTCATTTAAATTAATATTGTAAACAGAAATTCTTAAGATCTGAAAAAAGACTGCTTCATTGTCAACGAGGTTTAGAAACAGTACTTGTAAAGAGAGTATCCCAAAAGGCAAGTGTGGAAGACAAGCTACTAACTAGCTCTATACATTGAAACTGGGCCCACCTCTTCTGAAGTTATTGCTGTATATTATTAAAGACCTTGTTTATGATTTTAATTGTAAAAATACCTGGTGATGGGGTGGTGATAGCAGGCCAAATCCAGTCCTTTCTCTTCCGGTGTACTTGTGCTACAGACTTTGAGAATTCACTTGTATTATTAAAAAAACCAAAACCAAATCCATTTTCTAAATGAAATAATGAATGTTGAATGTTGGTACCTGCCCTGGTGGGCTTTGGTGACATAAATCAGAGTACAGCTCCATCACCTAGTGTGAGGATGGAGGAAGATGCCTGAAGTTGCCTGTGTTTCTTCTCAGATGCATTGAATTTGTAATGGACAAGTGCTTTTCTCCTCTGAGGTTGTGTACTGCCCCTTCCAGGCTCTTCCTCATTTTGTCAATAATATGTTAAGTTGTTAAGGGTCGAGGTCCCGAGGTAATAACTCCTCGAATTCCTTAATGATTCCCTCTGTCTTGCTAGAGACGGAAGGGGTTTAAGGGGAAGGAAGAAATTCACACCTCGGTCTGCGTTTGGGAAACTGAAACAAACTTTTAATGAACAATAAAACCACACAACTATACACTATTATATATATATATATGCACGACTGAGAAAAGGGGAAAAAAAACTAAGAAGAGAGGACTCAGATAACCAGGTGCAGAGGGGGAGAGGAGAAAAAGTTTTTTCACAGTCTTGTTCAAGGTCAGACCTCTTGGCAGGCACCCAGCAGTGAGGTGGGAGTGAAAACCTTGCAGCTGCTCCCAGGCAGAGAAAGTGAGATTCTTCTCGCGGCGAGACGGGGGAGAAGGGGGAAGAAACCCCTGCGCAGCAAGAAAACTGCAGGAAAACTCCCTGCACGGAGTAGCTGGGAATCCAAATATCTCACCCGATTTCAGACGGGACTCACGGCAGCAATAGTTCACAGTCTGTAATCCTCAGCGATCCGGGGGTGCAGGCCCTCAGGTCTCGGGCCTGGTCGTTTGACAGGTCAGGCCTAGCCGGGCCTAGTCGTCAGCCAGCAGATTCGTGACAGTCCTCCCTCCGTGAAGCGTCCGGAAGTCAGAGAGCGCGAGACACTCCCCGGCCTGCTGCTTTTAAAGGCTCCTGATGTAACGTCACCTTCACCTGACTCCCTTAACCAATTAAATGCGGAGTTATTGCACTGCATGGAATAATTCCTATTTGTCCATTCCCCAAAACAAGGAAGCTTCAGCTCAAACCAGAACATAAGTGAACCAGGTGAAAGTGCTTTCGTCCCTCCGTATGTAGATGAGGAGACCCAGCTCTTCTTTGTCAGGAGATTATTAATGACAGCATATTTGCTGGCACAGTAATTCAGTAAAATGTAGCTGATTCAAATTCATTAATATTTACTGCCTTCTTTGAAATCAAGTCTTAGGTTTTTACCATCAGTGGGTAAAAATGTTGACTTTCATTGGAATAGTGTGGTAGCACCTCTACACACAACAGTGGATTGGTACTCTTCAAAGCTGCAGTTCACTAACTTTGGCACATTTGTGTCATGTTCTTGAACTAATCTTAACGGGTACCTAGATACTGCAAAAGGTGCAGCAGCACGCAGCAGGTTAACGTGTCAGTGGGACATATTTATAGGAATGCATAGGTTAGTACTTTCTCTCCTGTGTTGGGTCCTAGTATAATTCCAGGTATGAATCCCTATTTTGGAAGATCTGGGTTAGATAAAACGAGGTGTATCAAAGTGCCCAGAAGTTAATTTGCATAAACTTTGATCAACAAAATTGATCAAATGACACTGTATGTAATATGTGGTGTGACACCTTCCCTTCTTGTCTTTCAGTTGTTTCCAGTTAATCATGACATTGTAATGGCTTTGTCTGACAAGCTAACTTCCAGGATATGTCTGTGAGAAGATGAACAGCTTTGGCAGAGAAAAATCAGTCAAGTTGTTCTTAGATGAAAAAATTCACTCTTTTGGGAGATCAGTTAGGAATGAATTATGTATTATGCTTCTGGGCCAACTTTTTAAAAATTATGCTGAAAAAATCTGCATTTGAATGTTTGTTTTATCTTTTGTTTAATTTTCGGCAGTAAGAACTGAACCCCAGATAGTCCTTGGAGACTGTTGGCTGGCAGGAAGACTCTTTGGCTTGGCCATTATTCATGCTACTCATAGACATTACAGGAAAAGTCCTGGGTGTTGGTAGATGCATTTACTTTAACTATTAAAAAAAATTAAATACCTCTGAAGTATCATACTTCTGCGTAAATCCTTATCTGTCTTCATGCCATCATTCTTTTGAAGTGTCACATAGGTGATTTGGATGCCATATTTAATATAACACCACTGAGCTCTTAGAAACCGCAGCAGAGGGTTAGAAATTCTACTTCTGTAAAGTCAAATATACAAATTTGGCATTAGTTTTTATAGATTCAAAAAATCACGTAGCTTGGAAGGGACCTCGAGAAGTCGTGTAGTATTGCTCAAAGCAGATCCGATTACAGAAGAGTGCTCAGCACCTCAACCGGTTGAGTTTTAACATCTCCAAGGATGGAGATACTGCAACCTCTTCAAGTACCTGCTTCAATAATTGACCATTTTCATGGTTTAAAAAAAAAAAAATTGTTTCCTTATATCTAGTTGGAGTTTTTAATGTTCCAACTTATATCTGTTGCATCTCATTATTGTGCACCCTCAAGAAGAGTCCACTTCTGTCTTTGAAGACAGAAATAGCATCTCAACTTAGTCTTCTTATAAGGCTGAACAAACCAGCTCATTTACCCATTCCTCATATGGTTGTTCCAGCCTGTTAGCCACTCTGGTGGGCATTGAATGTATACAATCCAGGATGTCATCGTGTCTTGCACTAGGAAATCCAAGGCTGATCACAGTACTCCAGGTGTGGTCTCACAAGTGCCGAATGGAAGAGAAGAATCACAGCCCTTGACCTGCTGGCTGCACTCCTGTGAATATAGTCCAGGATGCGGTTGGCTGCCTTTATTGTAAGGGCATGCTGCTGGCTCACGTTCATCTTGCTGTCCTTGTCCAGGTCTTTCTGCTGTGAAACTGCTTTCTAGCCAGCCAGTGCTCACCCTGTATTGCTGCATAGGGTTATACCAGCCCTCATGCAGGATGTTGCGTTTTCCTGCATTGATCTTTATGAGGTTCTGTTTGTCTAGCCTGTCTAGACCTTGATTTCTGACCTATTGACCACCCCTCCCATATTTGGTATTGTCCATGAACTTGCTGAGAATATATTTTGTCCCACCAGTCTTACTGGTATTAAAAGATGTTAAACAGTATTGATGCCAGTATAAGTCTCTAAGGAAACAGCAAAGTTTGAAACACCAGTATCTCAGTAGTTACCTAAAAGGTGCAGTTTTGGGCATACACTGTATTTAAAAGGCTGTGCTGTGTGCCCTGTAAGTTAAGTCGTTGAAGTTATCCTTGACCAAAGTGGGGACCAGTAGCTTCTTCTGAAGTGGGCGGGCGGTGGGGCGGCGGGGAAGATGATGAAGCTTAGACTAATACAAGTCATAGTATCATAGAATACCAGGTTGAAACGGACTTCAAGGATCATCTGGTCCAACCTTTCTTTGCAAAAGCGTGGTCTAGATAAGATGGCCCAGCACCCTGTCCAGCTGAATCTTGAAAGTGTCCAGTGTTGGGAAATCCACCACTTCCCTGGGGAGATTATTCCAGTGACTGTTCATGTGGTGAAGAATTGTCCTCTTGTGTCCAAATGGAATCTCCCCGGGAGTAACTTGTACCCATTACCCCTCAACTTTTCTATGCGACTTGTTGTAAAAAGGGAGTCTCCATCTTCTTTGTAGCCATCCTTTAAATACTAGGACGTGGTGATGAGGTCTCCCCTAGGCCTTCTTTTCACAAGGCTGAACAAACCCAGTTCTCTCAGCTTTTCCTCACATGGCAACTTCCCCAGTCTTTTGATCATCTTTGTGGCCCTTCTCTCTACCCTCTCCAGCCTGTCCACATCTTTTTTGTGTAGCGGTGACCAGAACTGAACACAGCATTCCATGATTCCACGTGTGGTCTGACAAGCACTTAGTAGAGTGGGGTAACAACTTTATCTCTGCTGGTGATGTCTTTGTTGATGCAGCCCAGCATCCTGTTGGCTTTCAGCACAATGTTCACTCATACTGAGCTTCTTGTCCACCAGGACCCCCAGGTCCCCTTCTACAGAGGTGCTCTCCGGCCAGGTAGATCCCAGTCTGCACTGCGCTCCTGGATTATGTTTTCCCAGGTACAAGACACTTGTCCTTGTTGAACTTCAGAAGTTTCTTAGCCCGCTCTTGCGACCACTTCCCCACTCAGATTAGTATAATCAGAAGATTTCATCAGGATATATATGATCCCATCATCCAGATCACTTATGAAGATATTAAAACACCGGGCCCAATATCCATCCCTGGGAAACCCCACTTGTGACAGGTTGCCAGTTTGAAAAAGAGCTTTTCACCAGCACCCTCTGGATGTGGCCTGTCAGCCAGATCCCCGCCCACCATGCAGACCACTTGTCTAGAACATAATGCATTAGTCATGTCAGGAAGGAGCAAAACTGCAGCTGCCCACCCATGGAAGCCAACAAGAGTCGAAAGCATGTGCGTGACAACTGTCTGAAAAGACAGTTAGTGGCAGAGTTGCATTCTTTGCCAAAACAGTTCAGCTGTTTTCCCCATCTCCTGACTTTACTTCAGTCAGCTGCAGGTTGAACTAACTTGTTCTTTTTCCAGTTTCAGTCTGAGATTCTTTGTATCAGTGTTTCTTAAATAGATCATAAAATGATGTAAAAGCTGAGTAGATTAAATATGTTCAGAATATTTTATACTGTTCTTCAGTGATAATTACTTTGGAACATATGAGTGAGACTAGAACGAGGAAGAGTGTAGACAACTTGTGCTCAGCAAAAGTGCTATTGCCAGAAAAACGTCCTCTGGGATTTCTTTGAGGACCAAAAAAAAAAAAAAATCACAGAAGGACAGTCCTAATTACTCTGATTGCAGCCATAAGATGAGTCAGTAACTTGTGATTGATGGTGTTACCAATGCTCCAGAGGTCAAATGTGGTTACTGTCAGCAGCCTATTTTTTTGTTTCATTGTTGGTCAGCTGCTCTATAGTGTTGGTGTGATGGCTTGCCTCTTTGTTTCAAGTTGTCAGTTAAAATTCACTGTCACTAAACGAAGGTCAAAACCTCTTCACTTAGAGGTGACTGTTCACTAATTAATATTTAGATTTTGGCAGCTGAAATCATCTTTCAAGTAAACAAATATTTGCATTGTCAAAAGCGCTGTGAAACTGTAGGAAGTTCCTTAAGCTGATCCATTCCCTTGCTGTGGCTTTTCAAAAACACAGCTGGAAGATGTTGATTATGTGGTGCAAAGTAAATTTACATACTTTTCTATGCTGTGCTTTTGTGTTGCAGAAGCTGGCTTTATGCTGTAGGTCTTGAGTATTTTGCTCACAACACATTCTAGTTAAAATACGTATTCAACACTTGGTAAAAAAAAATGCAGTAGTATCACTGTCAGAAGTCAGTTCTTCTGTAGTTGTGTATCCCTCATTGAGGTTATGTTTTCTTCTTCCTACCCATGGCAGTCTCTCTTTTCATATTTTCTATGGCCTTAACCTCACGTAAAACATCCGATTTCTCACTTAGTATTTAACAAGTCCTAAAATCCTATGTCCCCTACCTATATTCTCCTAAGAGGTTACTTGTCATGAGTGGTATGCTCTGATTGATAAGCCACCTCAGGAGCAAGATCTCAAATGACAGAATTTAAGTGGTAATTACTTGGTGTTTTGTCCTCCAAGTGGCCGTAGTGCCGTAGTGTCCATCTGTTGTCATCGTGCCATTGTTCCCCCCTTGTTTCAGGAACTTGATATATTGAAGATGCCTATTAAGTGTAGGTCTAATTATTCAGGTTCTTAAATTATTGTAGGGTAAATTGATAGTTGTAGCTAGGAATCACGTAAAGAGTAACAGTAATGTTTTTCTGTAATAAAATTGAGAGTTGACTAGCTAGGTATATTTCTGTCAAGTTTCTTAACCTTTAAAATATACAAACTATCATTTTTTAAATAGTAAAGAATCAGATCACTTCTAGTTAAAATATATAGCTGCAAGCATATATCTGAATTTCGCGAGAGATTTAATAAATAGTGGACTGTAAGAGAATTTCTTTTTAGAATGACAGCATATTGTGTATATTGGTTGCATTAGTCCCAACTGTCCTTTAATGCTGTCACCATTTCATAATAGCAGGGCTTTTCGTATATTCAGTGTAATGTTTATTCTATTTGTGCAACTTGAGCAGCATTCTATATCTTACCTAAGCTTTAAGTTCTGATTACTTTTCCTTCTTTATTTCAGCCAGAAGGTTATCTGGGCTTGTTTTGTCTTCTCCTATGGTCTGATTAAGTTTGCCAGAGGAAGTTGTTGTCCTGTTAGGCAGCTGGCATGGGCTGATATGGAGAAGACGACGGGTGATCAAAGAGCCAAAATCATGGTTTTGATTAGTGTTGAGTTGTTGGATTTGATCTGATTATTTTTCAGTGGTTTATTTTTATTTGGATCCTTAATTCTTGGTCAGCTGTTAGTTACAGAAAGAGGTTTACCCAAAATCTGCAAACAATAAATGAGTCCTGCACATAGAGCTGGGGTAACCTAGATCATTACAAATTGTTTCTGCAGAGGAGTCTAGTACAGACATAGCTCTTTTACCCTTCCATCACCGCATATACTTCAGGAAAATGCAATGGGATTTTGGACTGCGAAGTCCGAAGTCTGAACATGTCTACGCAGGGGTGAAAGGAAGGCTTGCATATCAAATTTTTTCATAACTTTCATTATTTGGCAAGAACCTTGTTTCACCTCATTTCATGTTACAGTCTTTTTAAATGACAAACCAAATCCACCGTTTTCTCTCTGCAGGTCTCCTGCAAGCGCAGAATCTCTTAACGCAACTACCTCAGCAAAGCCAAGCCAACCTCCTGCAGTCTCAGCCAAGCATCACCCTTGCCTCGCAGGTCAGACTTATTTCTACAGGTCATGAGTTGCTTTGAGGAGATTTAAACTATTGCAAGTGAAGGAACCCTTTGTATTAGTTACCAGAGTAGATATTGTAGCTATAATAGTAAGTTTGTCTTTGTAGATAGATTCCGTGTAGAGCTGAAGTATCAGTAACTTCGGTTTTGTGGTTTCCACACTAATGTGTCCCTATTGATGCATTTAACATTCTAATTTTTTTTATTTTTAGCTGAAAATTTCCTTTATTGATATCTTGAGTTAACAGCACTAGAGCATAATTTGATTTCTTGTAAGGCTTTCTTGGATGCTCTACAAATTTGTGAAATACAGAGGAGCAAGGTGTGGGCTACCTTAGAAGCTCAAAAAGAGGATTAATAACAAGTATCTTTTTTTTAAAGACTGCAGTGGTAATCTTATGTTTATTGTGTCCTAGTTGTTTTACTATTATTGCTAAGTCATTGCCAGTCTTTCTAGTTACCTTTCATGAAAGTGAAGATTATTAGGAATGCATTAAAATATTCTGTTAGATATATGTTAAAATATTAAAGCTCTATGATTAAGCTTTCAGACTGTAAGAAAAGCCGTTTTAACGTTGTATGTGCCTGCAAATTTAGTTTTGCTTTACTCTTGAGTTTTGCTGTGCAGTTTAGTTACCTGGCTGCATACCATTTCTCAAATACTGTGTAATATCATATGGTATCTTCCTGCCAACTTGGTTACATATAAGAATTTTTTTGTCTATAATAAGATGTCTGAATCTATCAGTCTTAGAAAACTACATTTTCTCTTATAGCTCCTATATTATTTTTTGTGCACCATGTGGAAAAAGGAATTTGTCTCACCTATGTAGTTGGTACCTCAGCGAGCAGCATGACTCCTTACAAAAGTTTGTACTTTGATTAAAAAAAATACCAAAACTACAAAGAGAAAATAAATTATATAAAGGAGTTGAAGTCAGTAAAAACATGTTGCGGTAATTGCCCACTATGTTTAATGTAAATTAAAAAATTTTAAAGAACTTTATTGTAGTGTGACACATATATCTGCAATCCTAGAGAGATCATATATGATCACATTATTTCTCAAATAATGGAATTATAGATACCGATCTCCCTCTACCATCTGCTGCACGCTGCAAAATACTGCACTAACCCAGGAGAAAAACAACATAAGGAGCTACATAAAGACTCAGCTCTATGTAGGCCATTTCTTTTAGAACAGCTGTTTCTGGACCTTTGCACAGACTTTGCATAGTACTGTAGTCTTACATAGACTTGATGCTGTTCTTACTTGCCCAAAAGGAGTCCATAGTTTCAGAACTGAGCATAAGACATAAAAGCATGAAGTCACCTTTACTTAAGAACTTTACTCAGCTGAACTGAGTACAATTTGAGAGAACGATTTGTCTCTGCATCTCAGTTCCTCTATGCCATATAAGAATGTGGAGTTATACTCAAAACAGGTTTCCAATGTTCCTGTTGCACCAAAAGCGTGAACTGTGCAGTACCAAATCTTAATACATTTTGTTCACCTATGAATATTTCCATGATGCTCAGGGTTTTTTCAGATTCTTAGTATCACTGCATAGCAAAATGCTCTAGTATGCCATCATTCAGGAATAGTGAACCCCGTGAACTTCCTGGAAAATTAGCCCTTTATATAGAAGAAAAATATGACCTAAAAGGAATTATTTTCTGTGGGTTGCCTTTGCATGATTTCTAGTTATCATCAGTACATTCATTCTGATGTTGCAAATATCAACAGAAGGGTCAGAGGTAGATCTAATTTTCTGCTACTGGAAGAGTTGAGTCAGTCACAAGAGATGGCATTAGAGGAAACCTGACATGTTTGCTGCACCTGTGTGTGCTCACTGTTCCGAGATTAAATAGGAGACTTGAATCATTTAGGCTGATGACAATCTGCCACCTCACACAAGCAGTAAATTCAATTTTAAAATGATTAAAAGAGGATGAATGCCAAGCTGTCTGTAAATGATAGAAGTATATCAAGTAAAAGTGTTCAGCCTTTCTTTGAGCACCTTTTGTAGCAAGAGAAAGCTTTAGGTTATCTGCTGCATTGAACATCTCTTCTTTAATTGGTTCTGACGGAGCCTTTAAAAAGCTGTCATACTAATAGTTTTCTGGATTGTGATTGCTCGTTCTTGGGAGGAATGTAAATAAATTGGAGGAACTTTCAGATTTCTGGAAATGTCAAATTCACTGAACTTCCTCAAGAAGCCTCATATACCTTTTTTCAATTTGATTTTTGCTGATTAATCTTTTTAAGTCTGACTTCCTCTTTTTCTTGCTCTCTATCTTAATAGCCAGCAACCCCAACACGCACAATAGCAGCGACCCCCATTCAGCCACTTCCACAGAGCCAGTCAACACCAAAGCGAATCGACACTCCCAGCTTGGAGGAGCCCAGTGACCTTGAGGAGCTTGAGCAGTTTGCCAAGACTTTCAAACAAAGACGGATCAAACTTGGATTCACTCAGGTGAGACTGCGTACCTTAGTGCCTGCCAGTGTGGAACCTGAGGTCTCATCTTTCAAGTCTGGAGGGAGACTGCAATTCCACCTTTTCCTAGGAGAACCTTCTTAAATAGGGTTATGCTCTGGCCTTTATGTAGGAGATTTCTAAGAAATAACAGAAAAAACCGTACATCCATCTTACTTCCCTGTTGGTTTTAAAGCATAGCCATTTTCCCAGCAGGTACATGCATTTACCAGCTCCAGATGTCATTGCATGTGCACTATTCATTCTATAGGTTGTAAAATGAATGGGACAAAGCACTTGAAAGCTACCTTCAGATGTACAAAGTTCTAAAAATCATAGAGCACAATTAACTGCTCTGTGTGTTTAAAAAGCCTATCACAGCTGTGAAGCTGCTTTCGATGTCAAAGACTTTTTTTTATCTCTCAAGCGTATTTTCCTATTAAACATCAATGATTTCTGTATTTAATGCTTTTGCTAAGGTTCCTAAACAAAACCTGAAAGGACTGTCACCTTTGAAGTTCGCTCCTTACAGAACTGAACTGGACTAGTGGTTTGTTTTGGTTTGCTTAAAAGCTCAGAAATACCCATAGAGCAAAAGAAAAGTAATCTTGAACATAGTGAAAATGGTTAAATGAAGAGTACAATTAAAAGTTCAAAGTGCAGTTAGGTGTTCCATTATTCTGTCAAAGGGAAATGCTGCTTGGATCCAAGAGTCCTTTCTTATTAGTATCAAAATTAAATTTCCTGCAAAATGAAAATATCTGTCCAGGTAAACAATTAAATTTGGCAGGAGTCTCTGGTAAGCATTGGAGTGTTCTTGCTAGAAGAAATAGCATGCAAAAATCAAAATGTAGGCATTTAAAAGTCTGAGCTCAGAACAGTCAATCTAACATACGTGATTTCCACACACCCCCCACCCCTCCCCCAGAATAAGTAAATCTGCTGTGCTGAAAGTATGTGCTGAAATCAGTTTTATTTTTCTGGCAAAGTCCTAAATGTTTGAAAAATCAGGGTTCATAATGAAAGTTTCTGGCAGCATCTTAATTATAACTCAGGAACAGAATGTTCTTAGTAAAATGAAGTGCATTTTGCTGGCATATGTGTATCCTTCCTTCTGTTCTTTCCACTAGAGGGAGGCACAGAAATACAAGCGACAGACACACACAAAAGCTAGAATAAAGCAGAACAGAACAGAGTAAAATACAATAGCTTCCCTGTAGCTTGGCTGTGGAGGTTCATGTAGATCTTTAGTTATTATGTTTAATCTTCCCTCTGTGAGGTAATTATAAAGGCTCAACTAGATTTTTAAAGTTATGAGTTAACCCTTCTTTATTGATCCTGTTGTGAATTTTCATGGTGAGGAAAAATGAACACAACTGCTCAGGCTTACATTTCAGTATTTGCTTTTGAGCTTAAAACAAGGGAATCTTGAGAAAGTGATAAAATTGCATTTGATCGTTCCTATCCTACTCTGAATTTGTATGTGTATAATTAGGCAGTTCTAATGACTTCCACCTAATTGCATAATTGAATGATAATTAGAGACCTCTATTACTTTGGTTTCTTATAGTTGAATAAATAGACTACATTTCAGAGGATAAAAGGAATTTATTTTCAGTGGTACTGTAAGCTTTTTCAGACTCACACCACCCCTGCCTTTCAAAAATAGTTGTAAGATTTAGTTTGCATTGCAAACTAATCATTTACTACATTCTGTGTTGTGAACAATATAACGGGTTTTGAATTTTAGCAGTTCTATCTCTTCTCCCACCCTGAAAAGTGGGTGATATATTTAAACCCTTTTGTTTAATTGTTCCCCTTAAAAATCTCTTTATGTTTGACATTCAGAGACACAATGAGCATACTGCTTCTTTGCATTATTGCAGGTCTGTAACTAATTGGTAGGTACAGATTCAAGCTATGTGAGCGAACATTTTAGACAATGTGGTTGTTATTCTGTGAAAGGTATTACCTCTGCTAGTCCATCTGAGTTTCTTAACAGACCAGTACACACAACAATGATGTACCTTATAATCAGTTTCAGTTCAGTACGGGAGCATCATCTGACCTGCAGTGTAGATCAGATTTATATACAGTGCCTGTATCCTCTGTTCCATCCATCCTTTCCATGGCCCATCGGAATATATAAAATTCCAATCCTTTGCCTACAGCTGAAATGCTGCCACCTTTTGGCGTTGAAAACTATTGACAAAGAAATGGTTGACTATTCATTTTAAATCAGATGGCAAATGTTAGTAAAAACCGACATAAATACCAGAATTAAATTTAGTTAGGGGTCTGGAGCAAATTTCATAACTCTTTCCTGCCAAGACATAAATCAGCTTATCTCTAAAATGGTTTACATAGTCAGGTTTTCTTTTTCATAAACCCAGCAGAGCATCCACGTTACTTCTCTTGGAATGATTTATGAGTTTTAAAATGCATGGAATCCTGGCGTATGGGTAGAAGTATAAATGTGAGTTCCCGCGTGTTTCCTCTGATTGAAGGCATACAAACCAGTTGTTCTGGTCCTCTTCTAGGAAGGAAATTGTTTTCTTTACGTAACTGGCACAATTTACCAAAAGTTATTTTCTTCCTTGTTCGTATGTGGCCACTCTGCATGCTGTTAGTATACTTGTACCAAGCTGTGGCTGTGGATCTGACCGAAAAGGAAAGCAAGCAAGCTTTATGCACAATCCAACTAACCCACTTGCAATTAAACTCCACTAACTATGCTCAAGCTTTTCAGTCTCTTCTTGTAGACTTTTCAGACTTTGCTGTGTCAAAAAATAAAAATCCAAATTAAACAACTTTAGACCAAATAACATAGTTAAAAAATAATTACATTTTTTCAAAGGGCAGGACCTTCTAGCTTTAAAACAAAACAAGAAAACATTACGGTGTTTTTAATGGCCACAGTCAAGAATGGTTTGAGGGTTTTTTGTTTGTTTTTAAACAAGAATTTCCAAGTGTAAAGTACAGACTGATATATATACACACACGTACACATACACACATGTAATTATTAGGATAAGCAGAGTGTCTGATAGCTAGCTAAAGCTGAGTTTTGAAAAGCAAAAACAGATGTAAAGAGATGATCACCTGTCTGTTGATCTCCTGGATAGCATTTTGGCAGATGGGTTAATGGTAGTGAAGAGTACAGTTCATCATTATTTGAAATGGTTCAACTTCTTGTCCACTTTGAATTGTGTATCTGTGAAGAGAAGTTTGGTTTGAACCTCAGAAGATACTAAAAGTTCAGATAAAAATATTTATGCATCTATTTAAATGTGATAGATGTTTGCATACAGCTTTTCAAGAGTGTTTTCTACTACTTTGAGAGCATTAATTCCCTGCATTTCTGCTTATTTGAACTTCTTCACTTTGAAATATGCAGATACTGAAATATGCTCCTATAGAGAGCTTGGCCTTTATTATTTTAAAGAACTAAGAAAAAAATTGCAAGTTAATATTCATTGGAATGTTCTGTTCAGTGATAATGCTAAGAAGGCAAAGCATTAGGGATTTCCTGGAAAAAGTTACAAGGTTAAACTGACTGAGATTTGACATTTCTTTATTGTTATTTGCTTTAGCGTGAATCTTGGTAGCACCAATCAAGTTTTTGTGAAACTGAAACCCCATGCAGCAGTGGAGTCACTAAGGGAACACAAGAATGTGACAGGATTCCTTGCTTTGGAAGTGCTTATGTTAGTGAATCCCTTTTTTCTCTTTCTTTGTCCAGGGTGATGTTGGGCTCGCTATGGGCAAACTCTATGGAAATGACTTCAGCCAAACTACCATCTCTCGCTTTGAAGCCTTGAACCTCAGCTTTAAGAACATGTGCAAGTTAAAGCCACTTCTGGAAAAGTGGCTCAATGATGCAGGTGAATGAGTCTGTGTATTTCTTCACCAGCCTAACAAAATCAGTAGGGTTCTGAAAAACTGCTTCGTTTGTGCCCTTATGGTTTTATGAAGCCACCAATCTGTAACTGTCCATGGGACAAATAAGGGTGTAGGAAAAGGCTCTATACTTGCCTTTTCATGTGCCTATGAAATCGTTCCCATATGATTCAGAATTGTGTTCTGCAGCCAACTGAATAATTGCATGGGGTGAGGTATAATATGTGTCATGGTTTTCCTCCTTCATGTGTGTTAATGCATATAACTTCTAATCCTCTTCTGGCTTTCTTTTTCAGATGTGTTGTAGAGAGAGGGTTGCATGGTTCATTGTTTCAGTAGGCAGAGCTTATTGCATTCATCTCCTCCCACACCTCTGTATGCCTTTTTTCGTCTCTCTCCAAGGATCCATATAAACACTCTCTTTCTCCCTATAGAAAGAAGTTTTTGTGGGTTAGATTTTGCTTTCTCTTTCCCAAATTACTTTTTCCTGGGATATAAGTTATTCATTATGCCAATTTTGGTAGTGTTCTGGTTTTTTTCCCCTTTTTTTTTTCCCCACCAGCCAAAGGAGTTTGGGTGGTGGTGCTAGGTGTTAGAATAGAAAGTGTTTAAGAGTTTAAGAGCAAGTTTTTTTCTTCCAATTATACAACCGCACATAGTAAAAAACTAATGGATCTGCTAACATATGGCAGGGGCAGAGTGTGCTTTCCTATTTTTACCAAAATGAAGAGAGCTTTATGCTGGTATCTACAGTATTCTCTGAAATCTTGAAAGTAATTGAATGCAGTGTTGAAAATTGGTCCTGTGTTGAAACAAGGAAGCATCATTCTATTGTGCTGACAGCGGTTATCTAGATATGTGGTAGAAAACATAAAGACCTTCACACTGAAGTCCACAGGCCAGTGGTCCCCAAAACTTCTAGCAATAATGGATGAGGCCAATAGTGGAAGGAATGTCATAGTTTGTTTTTCCTGCTAGCCTGCAGAAATATCAGGATCTGTAAGGTTAAGTTAAGGGCTGTAAACAGTGCCAGCATCCTTCACAGACTGGAAGCTGGAAACCGTTGTCTTTGTCTCTGATTCAGTTTCATGAAAATCTTTGGAAGAAAGATTCAGATTACTTTAAAGGCTACTTCTAGGTAAAAGCAGGCAGGAGAAGCATACCAGTGATCCCTTCCATTGCATTACACTGGAGTGCTGGAGAATTTATTGTTGGAGAACTCAACTTGTTCAGTGGGGTCCTCAGGATGGACAGTGGTTTCAGCACATTCATGGGTGCCATTAATGAAAAAAAATCTAGAAGATAATGAACTGAATGTACTTGCCCATTTGAGCCTACTAGAATTAGCTTAGGCGTTGTGAACTTCGACACCTCCTTATCACTCACAAACTCCAGTGAAGTGAGGGATTATCCAGCCATATTTAATAATTTTGTTTAAATTCCCTCCTGGAACCTGGCTTTTGGTTATTTTACACTGTCTCCTACAGAGTGGGGTCAAGCATGTTCTCTCTTTCCTCTTCAGTGGATCCAAAAAGACAGGATTAGGGGTTGATAGCTAGAGACCTAGTGATACTAAGGAGGTAGAGCTGCTCATTGTCTAGGTATTTGGTAGAACTGCATAGCACTGAATGTCTGCTAAGATCTTCAGAGTGAAGTGGTTGTACACTGAAGCTGGCTACAAACTTTCATTAGTGTATTGCAGAGTGGGTACAGGAAATTTGAGGTTGCTCAGATTTTTTCGTAATTGCCCATGACTTACAGCTGCAGCTCACGGACACCAGTTACTGCTTTTTTTTTCTTTAAACTGACATGCAGTGAATGAGTTTGGGGTGAAATGAGATAAGGGAGACAAACTTTGTATAGGTGTTATAAAAGGGATACTGTGGTAACCTACAGGAGCAGAGCGCACCCTCTGTGCTTACTTGTAGCTTTTAAGTTTCAAGTATATATATATATGTTGTAATTTACAATTACAATGATTAATGCATGCGATCTTCAGAAATACCTATCTATCTGGAATAGATACAAGGTGGTTTTAACATACCTTGCACAGGTAAAGAACACTTGCATTAGACTGCACTGCATGAAAATAATATCTCCTGATTTATGTTACCTTTTTTTTTTTCCTCCAGAAAACCTCTCATCTGATTCAACTCTCTCCAGCCCAAGTGCCCTGAATTCTCAAGGGATGGGGGTCGAAGGCTTGAACCGTAGGAGGAAGAAACGCACCAGCATAGAGACCAACATACGTGTGGCCTTAGAGAAGAGTTTCCTGGAGGTGAGTAATCCTGTTGCTCTCCTCAGCCTATTAAGGAGTGAAGAAACTTTGCTTAACAATCATATCTGTTAGAGTCAACCCAGTACTATGCTATTTAGGGAAGTACTTGTACTAAACAAGGTGGATACAAAGGCTGCACCAAGAAGCACGCATCAATGTCCACTTTTTAAAAAAAAAAAAAAAACACAAAATCCCTCAAAAAACCTCATTGGTTCTTGTGATTTCAAATTTCAAGATACTGAGCTATAACTCTAAGCTTGATATTCTGCACATCAAAAAGAAGAAAAAAAGATTACAATTTCTGAGGACAGATAAATGGGGTGACAGTCTAAACATACATAATATCAGATTTTTAGCAGGCCTTATGTTATTCTTGTTAGGCACTGCGCAACTACATGAGCAGATAGCCTCTGTAAGGAGCTCATTTGATCTGCATATCTTTCATTATAGGTCTAGGCAACTTGGGGTTTGGCTATTGCTATAGTTAATCTCTCCTATTTCTTTTCAAGAGATGGTGAAAGAAAGATTTCTTTATCAAGGTCTAGAATTTCTTCACAAGTCAGATCCCTTCTCTCAAAAAGAAGCATGTGAGCTTAGTCCTCATCACCTGTCTTTGAGGAACACAGCCTACTCTTGGTAGAAATGTTCTTTTAACTAGGAAGATGGAGGGCAGAAGTGTCTATTATTGTCTGTCTCTACCACTGACCAGATTTTGGGTATAAGTGGCCCATCCAGACTTCTCCCTAAAGAGCTATAATGTAAAACTTCAGAAGGTGATTTCACAGCTTTTCAAGTACCATTTCCTTTTCTTAGAACCAAAAGCCTACCTCGGATGAGATCACCATGATAGCTGACCAGCTAAACATGGAGAAGGAGGTGATCCGCGTTTGGTTCTGTAACCGGCGCCAGAAGGAGAAAAGGATCAACCCACCCAGCAGTGGTGGAACCAGCAGCTCGCCCATCAAAGCAATTTTCCCTTGCCCAACCTCACTGGTAAGAATCAATGTTGACGAAGATCACTGGAAGAGATAGTTCTACTGTGCTCATTGTGGAAGTTGCACATGCTACATCTTCCTTGTACAGCAGGCTTGTTCTCACAAACTTGTATTTTACTGGTGTTTTAAATATCCTACTTGCAGACTATCTAAGAGAGATAATGCTTATAAATCAGGCACTAGTTGGGCCTTCAATTTGGGTGTTTCATTTAGTCAATTCGTAAGTCATGTTCTGACTAGCAAATTTGCAGCTGGAGTTACTGCTTTGACCGTATTCCAAATAGTAACTGCAGTTTATATCTGGACTTTCTCCCTTGCCCAAACTTTTTTTGTGTAATAATAGTAATAAAAAAGTGCTTAACAGCTCTACCCCTCCCCTCTTATTTTGGCTGCTGTGATAAGTAGCTAAGCAGCAGTAAAGCATCTGGAGACAAATCCAGTGAATCTGTTGTTGTCACTTTTAGTAAGGAATGATTTATATGAAAAAAGACATGGAACAAAGAAACAATTTAGCTAATACTCATGTAATTAATTTCCTACACTTGTATTTGCCTCAGGTAAACTCAAACTTCATGAAAATAAGAGTAACAAAACACATGCATCAAGGTTCCTTCAGCTCCTTTGCTACCAATGTCCATGGAGGTCTGTTTTCATAAATAGAAACAGTAGCTATTAGATTTCATAGTATCTATGCTAATAGGAATGTGGTGGAATTTATGTAGCCTGTAGCTGTCCTTTTGTAGTGTTTATTCCACCTTCATCACTCTAGTAGCTAATATCTTCCAGTACTGCATTAAACCATTAATTTTGGTGACGTTTCATTCTTTCCCCTCATCCTTGTCTCAGGATGTGTGCATGCAACCTTTTGTTTTAGGGGAAGGGATGTGTTAAATGTACTTAGTCTTTTTTTCTTCTTCTTCTTTTTTCTTTTTTATTTTTTCCCAATTGGAAAGCAAGGTTGCAAGCCTTGCTACCAAAGCAGAACATAGTGAGATTTATGATAGTATGTTTTAGTAACCATGCAAGTTTACTCAGACTGCAACTTAAGAAAGCTTTCCTACATAATTTTCCCTTTTATTATAAACTGCCATTGTATGTAAGAAATTGATGTGTTAACCACAGTCTTCATTTCTTCGGTAATATTTCCCTAAATGCTTTCACTCATTGTAATCTTCTCTTAAGACCGTGCCACCACTCAAATGGATGTTCCAGCCCTCCTGCCCCCAGCCTTCACCAGCCTTTTGCTTTATTGATTCCTTAAGGGTGTCAGCTCTGGAGATCATGTGTCCATAGGATGATTTACCGTAGTTTACTAGTTTGACTACACATTAACCATGTGAAGAACAATGATGAATTTTCAGTATGGCTAGATAACCAATCTGACTTGTAGCCTGGCTGCACAAATGCTGGGGCTCTGAAGCAGGATTGGAGGGCAATGCTCCTTTTGATGGCAGCCTACTTTTGCGCTGGCTGCAGTCAGTCATTATAACCATGGGGTTAGCTGTATTAATTCACAGGTCATTCACTGCCCTGATACACAGACTGCGACCTTGGCCTTAACTGTTCGGTGGACAGATGACAGATATGATGTCTGGGCTGCATTAGTGGAGAGTATACTATGCACCTAGCTCTTTATTTCATACATTATTTGAGATGGGCAGAAGGCTTTTAGATCTGTCTCAGTTGCCCCAGTCTTGTTTAAAATGCATTGAACATTTGACTTCCTGTAAAAGGATATGCGGCATGAGAGAGATTTCTCTGACAAACATAAGGTAAGAGAGGGGAAAGGAGGAAGGTTTTAGCCTATATCCTTGGCTATGTTCTCTTGGGCGATTCTGAAGGATTCATTTCTCTCATTGATGTATAACAGCCTTCAAATATTGCTGTTGGACACCATTTCTTGTCCATAAAAAGTCCTCTCTCTGCTTGTATTTGATTTTTCTTTATAAGCTGGTTCTGGCATTAAATCTTGGGTGTTTTCTATCTGTAATGTCTTCAGTTTATTGTAGCTTTCTTGTAATAAGCTGTCAACAAGTAAAATTAGCCAATGCCACTTGAATGTTTTAAAATTCAGAGATGCTTTCTCTGGCACAAGGAAACTTATCACAGTTGGGCTTATAGTTTGATTGAGTAAAAAGCAAATGTAGTTCTGTTTATCCATGTAAACACATTACCCTACATACCTTTGGCAATGCTGGGGCATTTAAATAATTTTATCATAGAAAGAGATTTGGAGCTGAAAAGACATTTAAACAAGAAAAAAACCATGCAGAAATAATATATTTTGTAACTCTTTCTATAAAAGTGTCCCTGTTAAAACAAGATGCTGTCTTTGGGGGAAGGCAATCCTGAGACAGTATGGATGTAATGGATATATCTCCCTTCAAGTACTGAATTATTAAGACTAAATATATTGTTGGTAATTAGAGAAGGTACTGTGGTTGGTCCACTGAATGATGAACTAATGAAATTACAGATAAGCTAGTTTACAGGCAGTGTTTTCCCTGAAAACTTCCTCAGCTGAGGAAGGGAAGAAAGAAATCCAACTCTAGTAACTAACTCTTGTCTTTTAACAGTTGAGCAGTTGTATTCTTTTTTGACCTCCAGGTGGCAACCACACCAAGCCTTGTGACTAGCAGTGCAGCTACAACCCTGACTGTCAATCCTGTGCTCCCTCTAACCAGTCCTGCTGTAACTAGTCTGTCAGTCACAGGTAAGGACTGATTTCTCTTTCCCCCATATTAAAGTCTACCTTTTTCTCCTTTTAAACTCTTCAAAAGGTCATTCAGTATTAGTCATTGGTATCCCAGGACATACTTGTAATTGTTCCTTGCTACTCCACCAAGAAATTTCAGTCTTTGTGATGATTCACTTGACTGTTCTGCGGGAAAAAAATCACAACTGATGCTGAAGTGAAGTATGCTATATTCCATTGTTAGCTTCTAGAGCTCTTCAGCCTCTTGTTGGGAATTGTAATTTCACTGTAGTCCAAGCTTCTCATTTGGACTCTTGGTGTTTCACATTTCTACAGAAATGTGTGTTTGTCTCCCTTTCAGCTGGATATACAGTTCAGTTCAGGTGGGTAGTGGTTTCTGTTCAGTCAAATCTGTGTTTTGTACTGATCTAACTAGAATCAATCTTCCAGGCACAACAGAAACCACCTCCAACAACACGGCAACAGTGATTTCAACAGCACCTCCAGCTTCTTCAGCAGTGACATCACCCTCCATGAGTCCTTCCCCTTCTGCCTCAGCCTCCACCTCAGAGGCATCCAGTGCCAGTGAGACCAGCACAACACAGACAACCTCCACTCCCTTGTCCTCTCCTCTTGGGACCAGCCAGGTGATGGTAACAGCATCAGGGTTGCAAACAGCGGCAGCAGCTGCGTTACAAGGAGCTGCACAGTTGCCTGCTAATGCGAGTCTTGCTGCCATGGCTGCTGCAGCAGGACTAAACCCAGGCTTGATGGCATCCTCACAGTTTGCAGCTGGGTAAGGATGAATTTTTCACACCCTTTGAGATGAGATGAGATGAGATGATGGAATAGAGAAGGAGAATTCTTAGGATAAATTGCTTTCGTGTATCACTACTTTCTGGTAGTTCACTTGGTGATTCTATTGTCATTTATCTCAAATTTTGAAGATTTACTTATAGATGGTAATTGGCCATTCCCGTCAAAGTACACAAGTACTGTTTTAATTTTACAAATGAAAAAGCTGTGTTGTTATTTGATAAGTTATCCATCCTACTGCAGAGCTTGACTTAAGAGCTGCAATCTACCAGTGAATCATAGAATCTGTTCTACTAATTGTAAAATGGAGATCTAGCCTAGACCCACTTCACACCTCTGTATTCATTTCTCCATCATGAGCATGGCGCTGTAAAAGATGCACAATGATGTATTGTTGAAGTTTTCATTTTAAAAATGTTTCTCTGAGAGGTGACTCTGTTTCTTCAACTCCTCTTGATTTACATCTTTCTTACATCTGAATTTGGGAGATGCTGATAGCTCTCTGAGAAGTGGCAGTTTCCCCAAAATGCAAGAATATTTTACAGCAACAATCAATACAAGTCATGTGTTTACAGACGCTTAAATAGTGACAGGCATGTTGCTAACCACATAGCTGAAAAGCAATGTCTACTCAAGTCATCTTGAAGGAAAAACTACACTAAACTAAAATTAGCCCTTAATCTCTCCATTCCTCCATCCCCTTACCCCTGCCCTGCCTTTTTTTTCTTTTAAATATGATGGTGTGCTTTTGAACAGTGGTAACCTTTTCTTAAAAGTAACACTCCTTTCCTTTGTCTTTGTTTCTTCTTCCACAATCTTGGTTCCTGCAGAGGTGCCTTACTCAGTCTCAATCCAGGGACATTAGGTGGTGCTCTCAGCCCAGCCCTGATGAGCAACAGTACACTGGCAACTATTCAAGGTCAGTCGTGTTCCTTTCAATGTATCTCTGTTACACAACTTCAGTTTACCTGCTATGTTTTTCTCTACCAAAAAAACCCACTGACTCCTCAGCACTGGACATTAATGTTACAGGAATAAAGGTTTCACAAAATTTAAATGCACAAATACATTCTATTTATCACAGAGATAAGAGCAGGTACAACTTCAGAAAAGGGATTAGAACTGTGTATGATCTGGTAGTGATTTTCAGGAGGCATTTAAGATATTGAATGTGATTTGGAATTGATTTTGTTATCCTCCCCCACTGGCATGTATCTCCAGAAGGTTAAAGATTTGCTTTTTATAGCTCTTCTAGCAGGGCAGTTCCATGCAAGATGTGATCCTGAATTCTTGTCCACATGTGTATTTAAAAAGAACCCTCAACAAATGACTTACCTCCTAAAGTCCTTATGTAGAGCTTTAAATCCATAAACCCTTATTCAGAAGAGAAAAGATTTACTTTGGAAGTGCCACGCAACCAGAGGTTTCCACTGACTTTAGGGAGAGTTGTTGTCTGTTCGTAGTTTGTCATCTGTAAAAACTAGATAATGCAAGTGCCTAAAGAACTAGCTAACCTATATATTCAAATATCCTCTGAACTAGCTTAACTAGGTAAGAAGAAAGGGTACAAGAAAGAACCATTTCATTTTGGGAAGTGTCACAGATAAATTTAGGAGATAATAATCTAAGGCAGACTGAACCCTGTAGACCAGGGAGAGTAAGTTGTAACATGGTTATGTGTCAACATTTAAAATGTTACACTCAGGTTTACATGACCTTCCTTGTCTTGTGATAGCTGTGAATGCTCATCTCAACCCTTTCCAGTACAGGTTGTCTGAATGTACAAGTTTTCTGTGGCAGGAAACATAGACCAGTATTGCACTTAAAGATCTGAAGAAAGGCATGATGAAATTAGTTTAGGAGGAGACGACAGAGGCATTTTAGCATCTGCAAGGTCTTCACTCATCATAAAGAGCAGTTTTTTTAAAAAACAACCTGTGATGAGGTGGCTGTCATTAGTGGTGTAGAGAGCACGCATATCAGAGAAAGGAAGTTGCTTTTAGGCACTTTTCGCATTATTGCTTACTGCTAATGTTACCTCCTCCCTGCTG
>NW_010429937.1:58871-62638 GCF_000710305.1 Buceros rhinoceros silvestris
GCTGAACTTTCCCTTTTCTAGCTCTTGCATCTGGTGGCTCTCTTCCAATAACATCACTGGATGCAACTGGAAACTTGGTGTTTGCCAATGCTGGAGGTACTCATAACATCGTAACTGAGCTCACCAGCAACCCAGTTAGCTTGGTCTCTGCAGCTGCAGCCTCCGCAGGGGCCTCTGGACCAGTCGCCAGCCTTCACGCCACCTCCACCTCAGCCGAGTCCATCCAGAACTCTCTCCTCACGGTGGCCTCTGCAAGCGGGGCCACATCCACCACCACTACTGCCTCCAAGGCACAGTGAGCCAGGCTGAGCTGTGCTGCCAGCAGCCTGTTTCACTGTGCGATGGGATTGGCTGCCAGCGGGGGTTATAAACTGAAAATGTGATGGGCATCCTCTCACCGTGTTGCTGGGGACAAGGGAGAGAAGGAAAAACAAAATAGAAAAGCAAAACAGGAAGGATTTAAAGCTGGGACAGACATTTGCCTAATTTTATAACAAACACTGTCTTTTCAGGATCGCTTCATGGATCGGAGAACTTTCTAACCAAAAATGTAAAAAAAACAAAAAACAAAAAAAACCAAAACACAGGGTCTGCAACTTCCTTAAAATCTTAGTTTGTGTGACTAAGTATTTTCAGGTGCAAGCATATATCTGTCACAAGCAGAATACAGATATATGTGTGTATATATACACACAGAGAGACATCATTTTTTCTTAACTGGGTCTCAGATGTACTTCTCAAAAAAAAAACCACAAAAAAAGTGAAAGGACTACTTATCATTTCCAGCAGTCACAATGACAAGTTAAGGTGGGTTATCAACGCAAACATAGGAAGGGGATTTCTTGTTCCTTTTTGGTCTAAATATCTTTCTTTTTTAATTATCATTTTATAGGTCTGTTGTACAGGCCATTATGTCATACAAGGTGTTTATAATCGTATCAATCGTGTTGGGGGTTCCTTTCTTAACTGGTACAATTTAGGCAGGCCTGTATTACTGGTGTATCTCTATTATTATTATTATGATTATTATTATTATTATTATTTCTTACTGGAGTAAGAAGAAAAGTAATGCTGGGTTTTGGTTTGGGATTTTTTGGGTGGGTGGGGGTTATTCAAACCACTTGTCACCAATCAAGGTCGTTATCCAGCAATCCACATAAACACACCTTTAACTTGGCACAGAGAGTTGCTGGTGAGGGTCCTTTCATACCTAAATTTAGTAAGAGTTTAAGTTCCTTGCTGGACCTGGGCCTGACTGCATAAGAGAAATATCACCTCTGCTTTTTTAGGACATTCTCCCCTTTCCTTCATGGAACCCTCCCAGAGCTTTGAGAAGCAGAAGGGAGATTGTACAGTTTGGGCTGGTCTGGTCTGGTCTCGTCTCGGATGTTTAACTGCGTCCTCTCCTCCTCAGTACCTCAGTCAGTGCCATTTCCTTTGCCCCTAGGAAGCTGTTCTACAAGCAAAGACTTTTTGCATGAGGGTGCTGGGCAGCACGCGGGACGCTCCGGCAAAGCCAGCTCCATCAGCATCTGGCCAGGTGATGGGTGCGCGTCCCGTCCCGCGGAACCAGTTGCTTCTGTCCCATCCTGTGGATCGAGGCACCCGCCTGTGTTCTGCGGAGTCAAACCCCGAGACTCCCGCTGGTTTCTCTTGTCTTGGCGTTGTGTCTCTGGCAGCTGGAGGAGGGGGCTGATGTAGTACGTGTGTTAGCATTACGGAGGAGGGGGCTTATCAGTGGCGTGGAGTTACACGGAGATTTGGGGGTGAAAAGAAAGGAGGCTTGAGCAGAAGGAAGGCAGAGGTATATAGGGGAAGACCAGCCCATTGTATAGAGATGTTCCTTCTGTTGGGGGTTTGGGTTTGTTTTTTTCTTTTCTTTCTTCTGCTTTCTTTTTTATTCTACTTTAGATCTGCAAGCTTGTGCACTGTGGGTGCGTGACTATTTTAGTGTGAAACGTGTTTTTTGTCATAGTATTGAAATAATAAAAGCTTCAACATAGTTTGGATGTGGAAGGTGTAGCGATAGTTCAGATTTAAAAAAACAATTCAGGAAAAAAAAAAGAGAACAAGTCTTAGAAGGAACAGAAGCCTTTAAATGAGATATCAAACCGAGCTGACTATGGCATCCATTCCGTTGCGCTAAGGTGATGAACAGGATGGTGGGGGTGGGTAGACTGCTGTGGGGCTCAGGTAAATCGAGCCACGTTTATCAGTGTATTCTTCGAAGTATGCAGTCTTTTACAGTAGCATTACATGATTTCAAACTGTGAAAAACAATGGTCTTGTCATTTGCTAAGTGTGGGGGTTTTTGCGTTTTTTTTCCTTTGCTCCTGGGATGCAAATGGAAGACGACTGGATATTCAGGCGTAGACACGTAATACCCGTCCTGAGCAGGGTGTCAGGGCAGGATGGGTCCTCGCTTCAAAGCCTTGCGTCAAATCCAGCCCTTGCGTAACTCATCACAGCAGTGTCGGTGTAACTATAGCCAAGTCTGGCCCACGGTCCCTAGGACCTTTTTCCTAAGAAATCGATCCATAAAATGCAGTTCAGAATGCTGCCATGGTCTGTCTGCAGCTGGGGAGAGTCCTCAGAGCAGCAGAGGGCTAGTGGGTAGGCGGGTGTACCTCCATCCCCCTGGATGACCATGACAATTTGTTCCTCATTTCTGCAAAGTTTTTGACTGCTTTTGTCACCTGCGTGTCATACCTCCTGAGTTATAACCTGCTGAGAAGCTGATAGGAAGCAAGTGCTGCACAATGCTCACGACCAGAAACCTGTCCAGTGCCACCGGCCAGCACCCCTTGGGTGACAAGGGCGGTAACCATCGCCTGGATTGGCATTTCTACCACAAAAGGTACAAAGCCCAGTCCAACAGCCAGCTGGACCATTAGAAAGTGCCCTGCTGACTGGAGATGGGTGGAGCGAGCACCGTTCTGAGGCAGAAGTGAACCCTGTGATTGCCTGAACGCTGGGAGTGTCCATCCAACTCCTTTCTAACGCCCTCGAGACACCTCCCAATGCTTGTGGATTGATTCTGGAGAGTGGTTTTATACTTGCCCGTAAAGGAGAATAAATTAATTTAGAAGTACCCCATTTCCAAGGTAGCTTAGTCTTCGCTGCTTTTATTTAAACCTTTGAAGAGGGACCAACCTGATGCCGTTTATGCTGTATATGTTTATATATGTATCCATGCCGTACATATATATCTATATGGCAGCGCAGACTGATCAGCTGCTCGTTGTGGAGTGATGACATTTCATGCTGCACCATACGTAAAGATAAGGTAATAGTGCATCCAGTTCAGCTTTTAGAGTGGAGTTTTATTTTCACACTTTTCTATGGAGCCTTCAGACCCCAGATTTTCACACTTAGGCTGTTTTGATAGTTGTTCTCAGACCCTCCATTGACATCCTTACCCAGCATTCCCTACTTTTGGGGGCCTTCTATCTTGTTAAAAAAACAAAAAATCAAAAAATCTTTTTACCAAGTGAAACATCGGTTCCACCTTTATTCCCATTCTCACTGGTGTAAATACTGATACTAACTGAGGATTTTGACTTTGCATTCTGTCAGAATACTGTGTTCAAATAAAAACGACAAAAAAACCCTGCTGCCTGCCGCCTGCCCTTCTTGAGATGCTCCGCTAGGGCGCCTGTAGGGGCGGGGATGGCAGGGCTGTGCTGGCGGGTGAGCGGAACGCGGAGCCAGCAGCCCCGCGCTGCGGGAGCGACGGGCCGAGGCTCGGGCTGGACCGGCAGGGGACG
>NW_010429938.1:0-13013 GCF_000710305.1 Buceros rhinoceros silvestris
CCCCCACCCCGTGCAAAGCCCATGAGCTGGACAAGTATAGGGAGGCATGACTCTTTTTTTCCTGCAAGTAAGCAAGAGGAGGAGGCTGAGCATGACTGAGAATCTGGCTCCCGTCTCTGGTACTTCACACTTGACCTCAGACGTGCTGCATTTTTCCAAAACCCTAACCTGCCCAGCTTGCCCCCTCAGCCCCAGACTTGTTGTGAGCAGCAGAGTGAGGAGGTGGCAGCTGGATTTTTTCCTTTTCCTGCATTTAATTATACTGCAGCAATCTCCAAACAAGACATTTTTCGATCAGACCTGAAATGTTTATTTTGCTGGTCACAAAAATGCATCTGCTGCCTGTGGTATGCGTGGCATCTCACATAGTTCTTTCTCTACTCAAGTGACTCGATATTCCAGCAGATACTGCCCCAAAAGCGGGAAGCCAGATCCCTTCATCAATCAGTTGGCAATATTCACAACCTTGAAGGAATTCTGATGCAGACCCAGTGCTTCAATCCACTGTGACATCTGCAGCCAATCGTGCTTACATTACCCCATTAACAAATTACACATGTGCTAAGCAAAATACTGCGTGGTTCCAGTGCGCAGGGAGCGACTCGCAGTTTCTGGAAGTACCACAGTCACTTGTAGAAGCAGAACACAAAGAGCGAGGACTTCTTCAGGGGAAGAGGTTCATTCCCTGCATGATGCACTTGTCACTTGGACTCCAGGTAGTTTGAAGGCAGCCAGATTAGCTCACGGGGCTGGAGAGATTTAGCAGCACTGTGATAGAGTGATAAAGAAGTTTGAATAGCTACAGCCTTTGTAAAAATGTTTTATTCTAAGGGCTGGCAGGTTCACGTGTCACCATCT
Source organism: Buceros rhinoceros silvestris (assembly GCF_000710305.1). Lineage (NCBI taxonomy): Eukaryota > Metazoa > Chordata > Aves > Bucerotiformes > Bucerotidae > Buceros > Buceros rhinoceros. The sequence continues at coordinate 859 of NW_010429938.1, forward strand.
GGGGGGCTGGCTCGGCTGTTGTGCTGCTCCCTCCTCAAAGGTACGTGGTGTGCAGGCAGTGACAGCAGTTTAGGGTGGTTGGGAGCAAGGGGAGGTTTGCTTTGCTGTGCTCCTGCCCTGTACAGCAGGGGAGCAGCCTCTGGCAGCATCGCCAGGAGAGGTTCTCCCAGGGAGAACTTTCTGCTGAGCATGCGTGAAAAAAACTCTTTTTAGGGTGTCTTTTGGTTACAGCCCAGCACTGACACAGCACATGGGGTCCTGGTGCCTGGGCGATCTCCAGCAGCCGTGCTGCTTGCATTGCTTTAAATCCCAGAGAGAGGTAGTGCATCTCTGCAAACCACCAGGGCCCCTTCCCAGTATCATGGGGTGGGATGTGGCCTCACTATTGCAACCAGCTCTATCCCACAGATGTACAGAGCCCCGGAGCAAGGAGGTAACTTCATAGCTGACATTGCAAAGCGCAGGAGCAAAATGTTTTCGTGGGGTGGGGTGTGGCCTCACTATTGCAACCAACTCTATCCCACAGATGTACAGAGCCCTGGAGCAAGGAGGTAACTTCATAGCCGACATTGCAAAGCGCAGGAGCAAAATGTTTTCCTCTCGAAAAGCCTCCTTGCTCTGTACCACTCAAATGAACATGCACTTTATTTTCCTCCATTCATTTCCAAGAACTGCTACTGTCAAACGGAGAGCTGAGTGGTGCTTCAGTTTATTTTTACCAAGTGGCTTTAAACCCCAGAGTGGCTCAAGCCTGTTTTGTATTTGTCCTTCCTCGATACTTAGAGCTCTGTCAGATGCTTTGCAAACTACTATAAAGACAGATGCAGTGCCACAGAAGAGTTTGAAAGCTGCAGAGGACAGTCAGGCCTTGCAGAACATCGTGTACTGTTGTACCAGGCATGAGTCTCCTCCTTTTATCTCTTGCTAGGGTTCATCTTTAAACTTATTGTTTATCCTGATACAAGTTGTTTATAACTTTTACTGCTGAATGGGAAAGCCAGATGCCAGCGTCAGTGGGAGATCAGCAGCTCAGGGCCAGCTTGTTCCCATTCACCCTTTAGGAAGTGTCTACGTCATCTCAACATTGACATCCTCCAGCTGTATCAGCGGTGGGATGTCACATCTCTGCTTGCCCAGTGTCCACATCTCTGCTGGAAGTGGGGGCCCCAGTCCGTTTGGGGGTGAGCCGAAGCAGCGGAAGAGAGCCCCTTCAAAGAAAGGACTTTCTTTAAAGTGACTGAAAATAAAATGCATCCAACTGTGAGTTGCTGTTTTTGTACCTGATGACTTTACGGCAGAGGCATGATGAGTTTTATTTGCTATTACGTGGCACTTTCTGTCGGCAGGGCTGATGAGTTAAAGAACACTGCTGGTTAGCACGGGCTCGCCATGGTCTCATTAGCATGTTGCTTTCTGCTGTGGCAGCTCGAGGCACTAATTGATCCTACAGATTTATCGCATCGATTTGTGTGCGTCTGGGGGCAGGAAGAGTTGAGTCAGGTTTCGGCACAGACCCGTGAATGACACCAGAGTGATGTGGTGCACTGGTGCGGATGGAGGACGGCTCTGCCCAGGGATGCACTGACACCTGGGCTTGGGCGGCACAGGGATGATGGAGCTGTTTGGAGGTGAAGGTACATCAGATTATCGGCTGCTCACTGGCCTTGCTCCCTTCTCTCGTGAGCTCTCCGTGTGTCCTTTCATATTTTTCAAATGCTTCTTGGCTCCATTATCCAGGCTGCAGCTTCCAGACTGGGGAGGCTGGAGGGGATCACACCGAAAAGTGATGTGCATCCCTGGCAAAAGAAAGAGTAAATCTAGTGCTGACATCCTCGGTCCCGTAAAACATCTCTGTTTGCTGCGGATTGTTACTGAGCTTCCTTCAGTGACAGCAAAGGCATGTGAATGAATGACTTTTTTACTCGCTGTGTGTGCCTGTGGGCTTGGTTAGATAAACATCTATGTTTTCAGTTCTATTTCTTGTACATATGGTAAAATTTTAAGCCAGGCTTGGTGGAACTGCTCCTTCCAGGACACAAGCAGTCTGAGGCTGGCTCTTGTTTAATCCACTGAGTTAAACCATGTTATTTGGACATCTGTAAACTCAGTGTCACAGCTCAAGATGCTGCTGGGCTGCTTCTGCTAGTTTCCCCCTGGCAGACTGGCTCCAGCATGTGCCGCGAACAGACCATGAGTGGTCTCCAGGAAAAAAACAGAAACAAAAGCAAAAGAAATGGAAAAAAATGAAAAAGAAAGAGAACTAAGGTAGAGAAAAACTTGGCTCAGTTCCTTGGTGAGTCTGAGGAGCTTTGTGCATGGAGCTCCTGCTAAGCACCAGCATGCTGATGCCAATCATGTGGAAGTTCCTTTTTCTGCAAAGGGTGATGTGAAAAGCCCGATCTCTAACCCTGCCAAGGACAGGACAGGAATCCTCTTACGAGGATTAAACTTTCAGAGAATAATAAAAAAAGTTCTCTTCTAAGAAAAGCTGTGCACTTTGCTTGCAATGCAAGTAATTAGACACAAGACACTGGGCAGCCAATTCCACTGTCAGTATGAGAAGCAGATAGAGACAAATTTGGTGAATTTGATGTGATTTGGATTTGATCTTTCATATGTAGCTCCAGATTAAGCTGTATTTTCCTGATAGGATTATCAATTTAGCCCTTTATTCTCCCACTGTACAATCCTTCCAAAACTGCTCAGCTTCTGATCCTGTGTCTTACTTATTTGGTCAGCACAGAACATACTTTTGACTAGAGGCCAGTGACTTTTCCCTTTGACATGGAGGAAATTTGGACTTCACCTCGATTACAGAGTCTTTTTTTATTTATCTGCTTTATTGCTTTATGGAGATTTGATCCTCCTCTGGAGTCAGTTGGGTGATTTCCAAGGGATACAGTTGGATTCCCCACTTCTTTTTTTATTCCTTCCAAGATGGAATGGACTTTTGTGGAGTATGAAACCCAAACACGAACTATCACTTGCATTTGCTACCCAACTCTTCCTGTGCGTTGGTGGAAGTACTCTCTGAGGGGTCTGAAGGCTCTGGCAGTGTAGTGCAGGGTGGTAGAATGATAGTGAAGAGAGGACTCTTGCGATGGAGAGTGCTGTGAGGACGTGACACAACTGCCCTGAAAAGCAAGGGACAAAGCCCAGCAGAGCATCGTGGTGCTTGTGTCCTCTGTCCCTGAAGTGACACCAGCAGCATATCTCTCAAGGTGGCAGATGTCCCTGTCTAGACACCCTGTGTGACAAAGACATCTCTCCTCTGGGAAGAGGAGGAGGAGGAAGATTGCTGCTGGTGTCCTCGAATGCGGGGCAGCACATGACTTGTGGCAGAAGATGCTGCTGCTGTGACAAGTGACAAAGCTATGAGTGTGGCACTGAATCCATCTCATGCAAACGGTATTCTGCACTAATTTATGTTAACGAGTTTATCAACAGCACTTCCACATCTCACAGGAGAAGCAATAGCAGATGCGGTGGCGGGGGGTGATAGGCATAAGCTGCGCCGTGGTTGTGACTGGAGAGGTGTCAGAGTCACTGGGAGGCAGAGGATGTGGGTGCCCTTTGCAGACATACCCGGGTGCTGAGAGGGATTCGCTCTCCCGTGCCTTCCTCCATCCGCTGCAGTCCGAGCTGAACCAGGCACTTGGGAGCCGAAACCGATTTTTAGAAGAACGAGTCACATCTGGAAAATAAGGAAGCTGCTTTTCAAGGAATCATGGCTGAGATGAGGCATTGCTGCCTTGCCAAGGGATGTGTTCTTAGTTCATAAATAATAGATAAATAATACACCTGGCCTGTAGATACAGAGCTTTTCCTGTGGTGAAGCCAGGGCTAGATGGGAGCCAAGCACAGTTGTATAACACACAGCGGAGCTCAGAGGTAAGAGGAAGTGCCAAGCAGAAAACTCACCTGAGAAAACCAAAGTCCATCAAGTGCTTCACGGGCGAGTAGATACACACTGACGATCAAAGCTTCCCTGTAATCACTCTGCCCTATTTCCCCGAACACCCATCCCTCCGCCAGCAGTTGGCATGGCACGAGCGCTGATCATTCACCGGGAGGAGCTGAGCAGTTGCTGGAGACACACAAACGATGACAGCTGATCCCCCAGAGGCCTTTGATCCCTGCTCCACGCATAGCTGAGGGAGCTGGTTTCTCAGCAGTGTTCAAATGGCATCGCTTATGCTGGTGGTTCACAAAGTAGTTGTGGGCAAGCAGCCTGTCCCTGGGATGTTTGCAAAATAATGAGCAACTGTGCTGAAAACATTTCCTGCTTCAGCTCGGTGCTCTCAAACCAGCAAAGTTCCTGTCTGGGAGCAATTTGGAGGAACTCTACCAGCAAGTGCAAAATCAATGTGAATGTGCAGCTCCTCCAGACGTAATCGCAGGCGAGCAGCTGTTCGCGTTTCAGCATCCAAAAGGCACCCTCGTCTCTTGGGAAGTCTGCAGATTGCAAAGGCAGGATGTTTCCAAGTGAAGTTTTCAGAGGAATATACTGTCCCTCACCAATTTCATGTCCTTGCATCCACTCAGCCACTAGCCAGAATCCCCCTATCGAAGCCACGATGATGGGTGTAAGTGTCCCTGAGAGCCTTCCCTGAACTCCCCATCGCAGTCTGCCAAGCAATCATTTTGATTGCTCTCCTTTCTGCAATTACAGCTGAGTGACACATTTTCAGCTTTGGAAAATGACATGCCTAGCCCAGCTTCCTTGTGCATAAGTGTCTCATATACATATATATACACACACACGTATTTACCAGCTTCTGCGTGCTGAAAGGTTTCTAAACTCCTGCCTGTCAAGGAGCTGGCAGCTCTGCCAGCAGGATTCCTGTCTGATGGCTGTGTGGTGTGTGCCAACAGCTCCCTCTGGGTTTTTTGTCTAAGATTTATTTGAGTTTGCAGAAAAAAATCAAGGAGCGTCTTTGTTCCCAGAAGTATTTTTGGCAGCTGACTGCACAGAGCATGACCCATCCTCACAGCCCATTTGCACGGCCTCTAGACAGCAACTCCTCCAGGCCAGCACAACCTGGGGAGAGGAGACAAGCTCTGTAATGGAAAGGATTTTGCCTTTGTGTCTGGGAAGTCAGAGAGTGTCATTCTGTGAAACACAGCATCTATTTCAGAAAGAGCATCTCTAGCAGTGATGGGCTGGAGCTTTCCACGGCTCCATGAAGACATCCAGTTGCATAACTCTGACAGTCACCGGGAGACGTCTGCTGGAAAGCGCCGCAGTTTCCCCCTCTCCTGCTAAACACAAAGCATCAATGACCTCAGCCCTTGGCTATCCCATCCACCTCCACCAGAAAATGTTAGAGGGAATAATGTCTCAGGAACCCCTCCCGTAAGTTATGAACTAACACAGCTAATTTTACAGCTACTAAAATATACCAAAGTTCAAAACAATAGCTTTGCAAGTTGACTAACTGGGAAAAGAGAGCCAAAAGCAGGAGTCACATGGATTTATACCGAGGTGCGCAGTAGGCAGAGGAGAAGCCGGAGTCCCTGAGCCCAGATCAGCAACAGATTTGTGCTGGATTTCACCAGCTGAGAGGCTGCTGCTGCATTCTGTAGCTGCTGGTGTGGGTCTCATCAGGTCTCAGAGAAGAAGCGGGCTGCTTCGTTTCTTTGTCCATAGAAACTGGAAAGAAAGAGTTGACCGTTTTGGAAAAATTCTGGTAGAAATGGGGCTGAGCATGCTATGGAAATTTAATAGAGTCCTGTGCAGAAATTACTCTAAATACTTGTAGAATTTAATAAGTGCTTTTATGCTTCCTGTTGGGTTATTTTTAACACTCTTGTGGAATTCCATAGTGGGATACGATTATGTATTAAATTTTAATGGATGCTTAAATAAAAGGGGTTGAACACTATCACTTTCTATTAGGTTGTACAAGATGCCTCCATCAGGAGTGGTTTTCTGCTTCCAAACAAAGCCTCAACGGATTTGAACACTGTACATGAGCAAAATAATCCCAGCTCAGGGAAGATAGTAATGAAATCCAGGCTGAAAAAATGCACAGGAAGCTGCTGCAGTGTTTCTATTTCCGATTTCAGGTCACACAGGTGAATTCAAGAGCAAACCGAGGTTCACCACATCCTAATTGTATTTGAGGCATTGTCAAACGCTGAACTCTGAGATTTTCCTTATGGAAATCTTGACTCATATCTCCTTTTGGGATCAAGGTGAAGTTTTCCCACAATTTGAAGAGCCTGTATACATTTCATGCCTTTTCTAATCTAACCCCATGTGGCACAGATCAAAGGCCTTCGTGAAGCTCGGTAATCCTGCATCCTGTACAAATTAGCCTCCAGGAAGACATCGGAGTCTTCTGTGAAGAGGTCCATTGCCTTCTATCCTTGTGTGTTCTCATCTGGCTGTATGATTAATCACTATGATTTCTGTAGGACTAACATGGTCATGTCTCATTAACTGGTTTTGGCCACCACACATTCATTGGTCAGGCATCATCAGAACATCTTTGGTTTTTAAGACCATATGAGGTTTTCACAAATCGTGCCCTTTTTTTTACCAGAGTGCTTGGGAATGGTGGTTGGATTCAAGTCCCACTGGGTAAGGGGTGAATTGTTCTCTGCAAGCTCATAGGCTGAGTATGCCAAGATGAAGAAAAATTGAGGAGGATGTGGTCAGCTGCGAGTATCATGTGAGTTGTTCCCAGTGTTTGGGGTGGGTAACTTTTTTGGCAGGATTTTGGCAGGAGAAAATTTGCTAATGAAAGAGGGAGAATCAAGAGAAGATCACCAGATGAGGGTGCCACCACACTGTCCTCAAGCACTGATACATCAGGAGCTAAGTGTGTCCCCCACAGGGGCTCCTCCAGTTTTGGTACCTGGACTTCTGAGCTGGCTCTTCCCAGCTGCATTCCTTAGCTGTGCTCATGTCTGTGACAAGGTTGGTGCCATGGAGGGCTCAGCGGTAGGACCGTGGCCATGTCCCAAAGGCAGCGGGCTGTTATAGGCACCTCTAGCTTCAGCCAAGAAGGAAAGGACCTCATGTGAGAGACAGGCTAGTGCAGGGATCTGTGTCCAGGGTTTTGCAACAGATGACTTCGACACCGAGCTGCTCAAATGCCACGGGCGATGCAGCAGTCTGCAAGACACAGATGGTTTTTCTGCTGTGGACTCTGTCTCCATTTATTTCTCATGCGGCCAGTATTCACTCTGACTCCATTTACTTATCTAAACACGTTGCATGCTTACTAATACAGACAGCGCGTTCTCTATTTTTTTACTTGAGAAGGAAAGTCTCATGAAATATGTTGCCAGTCTAAATTATTCCATGACTTGCCTACATTTCAAATTAACTGGAGGAATATCAATAAACATAACGGCAATTCTTTTCCAATCCCATCTCCTTCAGTCAGTCTTTAACCCACTTATCAGACACTTGCTATTACAGAAATAATCAGGGAAGGAAAATATGCCAGTGCTGAATCAACACTAACGTACGCTTTTTTCCTTTTCCCTTTTTTTTTTTGTGCTCGTGTAACTCTCTTGGTTTCTATTGGACAAACACCAGCCTGAAACTGTAGAAACACAGCTGGCTAAATCCATCACGTCTTATTACAGGTTATCAATTCTCCCGTGCAATAAACACATCTGACAATTAGCAGTGAACTGACGAGTGACTCAGTTTGGGCTTTGCCATTTAGAGGAGGCTGTTTCTTAACTGGTTTGCGCTGAACAGAAGAGTTCTCTGCACAAGCTTAGTTTGTAGAAAATGCAAAAAGCTGGTAAAGCCATTAGCATTTCTTATGACCAAAATGACAAATGGTCTTTGCATTAATCTCAAATCACTTTTTTAAAGCAAGGATCAGGAAAGAATTTTCCTCGAAAAGATATTGCTGCCCAAATGGGGAGGTGGTTTCATGGGGCTTCCTCACCTTCTGTGGGATCGATAGGCGTAGGGCACTGCCAGCCTGGCCTTGTTGGCCTCGCTAAAGCTTTCGGTCTAAGTTGCTTTGATGAACTTCTGCATCTACCGAAAAAAAAAAAAGAAAGAAAGAAAATTGCAAACTCTGCATAGACAGAGGACCAAACCACGCTGTGACTCACAGAACACAGTAAACCTTTTAGGAGTACTGCAGTAATTCAGATTTAACTGGTTCCATTCCATATCTCACTGCAATTAAACCAGGGGATTTGGCCAGCTGGCTTTTTTCAATTTCAGCTCCTTATTTGGGGGAGGCGGGCGGAAATCTGCCTGCCAAAGCCAGCCACAGTATCAAAACTTAAAATAAGGACTGAAAGAGATTTTGAGGAACCTGTTTTTTCCCTCTGCCCCAAGGTAAGTTCTCCTCTCTCCCCTGCCCAGGGACCAGCTCTCCCAAGGGGTTGGTCAGGTCCCAGATCACTGCAGCATCTCTCCCGTTAGGCTCTATGGGAAGGTGCATCTCCCTTAACTCTCTAAAATGAACATTCGTCAGGGAAACCACAAGGTGCTTCCAGCGCAGTCGCAGACAGCAGCCAGTCAGCTTGGATCTCCTCAACGTGCAAATAAAAGGAGGCTGGTGAGAGGATGAAACCTCTTTCCTTTTCATTCCTTTCCAAGTACCTCAGTGTATCCTTGATCCCAAAATGATTCTCGTCTACTCACTGTAATTAGGGTACTTTAGTATTTCTCTTTGTGTGACTTTTGCTGGTTTGTTCTTTTGGGGTTTTGTGGGTACTCTTTCTAATTAAGAGGTTTTTTCTGTTTATGCCAGCTGAATATTTTCCTACTAACTTGTCCTAACTTTCCTTTATAAGTGCATTTTCCCCTTCATTTTGTTCCCCGTGCCCCTAGCTGGTGCAGGGATTTGCTCCAGCAGTGCAAATGAAGGGTGCGGGTGATGCTGAGGGAAGTACAGACCACGTGGAGCAGCACTGGTGTAAGCAGCAGCATGACAATGCCCCCACACATTCATTAGTGAGTGGAAGAGTTTTGTCTGGCAAACCTCCCAGCCCACAAACCGGGTGGATGGGGCTGGGGTTGGGGTTTGGGGTGGGGTTTTTTGCCATTTGACCATCCAGAGGAACAGCTTAGGCATTGAGGCAATTTGCAGATCACTACATAAACGAGGCAATAATTAAACAGATTGAGGTGTCAGATGAGTAATGACACACATCTCCTGGGTGGGCACAGGGCGTCACACCTCCTCTGCAGTACGAGCTGGTGCTTTAGGATGCTGCTGTTCGAGATGGTAAGGAGTTGCTGCCTTGGCTAAACACTGCTATATGCAAAGCAACATGCTGGTTTTTCTTGAGGCTTCAAGCTGTGTTCCACACTCTGTGCTCAGCCCCATATTCCCGTGGTTAATGAATTACTACCCACTAGCTACACCCTTGTTAAACCTCGGTAACCTGAAATCGCTTCCTGGCAATGGAAACACAGCAATCCCTGGGCTGGCGGAGCTTTAGCAGGACACAATGGCTCTTCGTAACACTTGGTGACGTTTCGTGAAAAGAGATGTCCAACTCATGCTGTACAGGAAGTTCTTGGGACGTAACAAAGAGTAGTGGGTGAAAAGCAGAGGTTCCCAAATCAATGCCTGGTGGGAAAATCGTCTGCACGTTCCAATAACTGTGTCAGCTGAATCGCTTGGGCTGCTTTTGTGTGCAGAATCATGCAGGAAATCCCAACAAAGCAGAATTTCTCGTAAGACTTCTGGTGCATCAGCCTGTGGTCCGAGCCAGAAAGAAACCACGAAAACAATTGCTCTCCTTGCTGTGCAGCTACTGTGAGTCCCAGGTGGAACCTCAAAATGAAATATGTGTGTGTCAAAACATTGCAGAACTTTGCAAAATCCTCTCTTTGGCTGCAGTTACAGAAACAGGCACATGATGAGGGTCAGAGGGTCGTTCTCTATATTACACACTGCTCTCTCATCAGCTTGGCTGGAATTGACCCAGGGGCTTAATTTATTTAAGAATATTTTAAAGCGTTTCTGTACATCTCAGACTTGAGCACCCAAGATCATGTATCACTTTGGAACATCTTTAAGGAAACTTCAGAGCTTTTATATACTTTACTGAACAATGGACCCATTTCTTCATTGTTGTTCTGAGATGGATATCCGCTGAACCAAAAATGTATAAACAGTGAGAAAAATGGACTCTGAAAGGTCTTGAAAGCTAATTTACATTCAAGGCTTGGTTATGCAGCTGGATTATCCTATTCTTACCTATTAGAGGACCATGACAAAGAAGGTAGAAGACTGACAACAGTGATACAAGAGACATCTCTAAGTAAAGTCTAAATCTTATTAGTGCTGTCTGAATGCTTGGTGGATATTCAGGGCTTGACCCCTGCTATGGAGTTCTCTCAAAAATACACAACTTTCTTCTCTTGGATGGTTTCTGTGTACACTTGAGGTCTTCTTTGGGAGCAAGAATGGAAACCAACTGACCCCTTGGACTACCCATCATAGGGGACATAGCAGAATCAAAGTCTCAGTTCTCATGCCTGTGTTGTTCCCTCAACATTGTGATGAGGCTGAGGACAACCAGAGAGCCCAGCAAGTTGTCCCAGTTCGAGTGCTGTGTGTAATCACTGTGTCGTGCAGGGTTGACACTCACTTCTCACCTTGCTGAATCTTGGTGAAGTCTTTGGCAAAGGAACACCGCACCCTCGAAATGCATTTGGCAAACAAATTAAGTTACAGCAGAAGAGTTAATTTTCATAAAAGGCTCATGAAGTGAGAGGTTCCAGCCAGGAAATAATCTTGGTAGAAATGGCATTTTAAAAATTATTTATTTATTAAAATCCTATTGGGAAATAATTTTCTCAGACCTCTTCAGCAATGTTCATTAACCTATTTTCACTGGATTATGGAAAAGAGAGATGTCTGCAATTTCTTTTTTCTTTAGGGGTGTCATTCATCCCTTTTACAAAGTTTATGAACTGCCCAAGTCCTTTTAAAATCCTATCTTCTAGTTTCAAGAAAATGTAATAATTTTCATCTTGCAGCAAAATTTCTTGGAGAGCAGAAGTAAAAATTCTGAAACATCAGAGGAAAAAATAGCAAGACAAAAGAGCTTTTTGTGGTTTTTATGTAAAGCTGGGAAGTAGCACAAAAATTACATAGGGTTAAAAAAATTCTTTATGCCAAGGATCTTGTCTTGTTCTTCCTCTGTAAAACACCCCGAAAACTGCTGGCACTACATGAAGCTGAGACTGAGACTGAAAGCACTAAGACTATGCTGAAGTTGAAGTCTTGTTAAATTAATTTTTTCCAGGGTTTGTGAGAGCTATTTCCCTTCCACCTGCTGACCAAACAGGATAGCAGTAAAATACTTCCTCTTAGTGACTCACAGATCTGTCAGAGGTGATGAGGCCCAATGGGAGTCTGACGGTGTCTTAAATAGCGATTTGCTTTTCTCCTCTTGGCGTTCTCCAGCCTGGTAACACTCGCTGCCTTTCCAGATGATGGAAGTGGGATCCAAGAAATGTCTGTTGTTGGTTGTTTTGCTCTCAGAAGATTTCCGTCAGGCATCTACAGCTCAGCGTGCTTTGAGACGTACCAAAAAAAAAAAAAAGTGGGATAACTTCTGAAGTGTTTATTGATGTGCTACTTTGTTAGAGGCTGAAAAATCATTTGCTAAAGCCAACAGTCCCACATCCCTTCTAGGAACATGGTCTCTCGTCTGCTGCATGACATGAGGTCTTTATCTGTGAACAGTTGTTTCGGTGGGGGAATTTTTCCACTTCAGGGTATTGAAAGACAAGGGATCCACAGCCCTGGGAGCAGGCATCTCCCTACAGCTGGCCCAACACTGTCCTGTTGAAATAATGTGCCCCAATCCTTTTCCAAAGGGAAAATCAAGGGTTTGTGTGGCCCAGAACAGCTTGTTCAGCGCTGTCCTCAAGGTAGCTTTTTATCTACAGCCCTTGCTATGGGAGAACACTGCTCCTCCCGCTGACAGCCAGAAAGCCAGGAGGCTCCGGTAAATCTCAGTGGGAGTTTTTTCGGTTTTAATTCCCTGCCATAGAAGCTAGACAACAACGGAAGATTAAAGTGAATTATTATATGCTATGGGTTTCGGAAACATCCTTTTGCTTCCTTCCTAGGTCAGGCACAGTCCTGCTGCGGTTTGCGATGCAGGCTCGGCTCCCGGTTCCAGCCTGGGAGCTTTCCATTCGC
>NW_010429938.1:13099-22487 GCF_000710305.1 Buceros rhinoceros silvestris
ATCACGCCGAGCCACTTCTCCAAATGTCCGACTAAACGTGTCTCCCAGTGTGTTTGTAAGGGGAAATGATTAACTCAAACCGCCTATAGAAAGCAATGCTTCCTATTTAAAGACACTCCTGACAAAGCTGAGTGGGAAAAATTGCTATGGTGGTTTCAAATCAAAGATGCTGGATTTTTTTCAAAAACTGTTTGGTGTTTTCCAGGAAGGATAAAGAGTAGTTTCTGCAGGAGAATATCTGCCATCTTGCCTCAAGTAAGTGTTGTTCGAAGCAAACATGTTCACTACCTCTCCCCTTGAAATAAAATCCAATGGAAATACTGATTTCTAACTAATCTTTAATCAGAGTGTTAAACTAAAGCATAAACTAAAGATCTGGTAAATTAAAGAAACTGGATATTTCCCCACACAACTCTTAGCATTTGGACAATCATTTAACTGATGATTGAAAAACAAGGTGACACCCATGAATGGTCAGGCTCAAAACATGTTGTTTTTATTTTCTTTCATTTCAGAAATGTATTCAGGACTGAGATATTTACCTAAAATGTCCTCCCAGCTCTCCACCCCCACCAACAATTTTAAACAAAGGTTAAAGAAGGAACGAAACAGCTTAAGCAAATTTCAAGGGACGAGATTAATTACTACACATCTGTCGTTTTTTTCTCATTCTGCTAATAATCTACCCTGAAATAGTTCTGTGCTGTTTTCACTGTGCTGCGATGTGCCAGCAGCCTCGTGCAGAAGTTATCGGAAGACATCTGAGCACTTCTGAACTCACCGCTGGCCTTAAGTTAGCAACTGCCTTGAAAGCCAAGTGAAACCAGTCCTCTTCCAGCAGGGTCACATTTGTTAGCAAACTTTAAAATTGAGATGCTGTTTTTTCTTTCCCCGAGTCATCAGTTTGCCCGTGCCATTACACTTCCAGGAGGGGGAAGTTTTCTTCAGGCATCTGCCAGGGGAAGGGCTCAAAACACATAGCAGGAGGTTCCAAAGTCAGCGCCCCGAATTAAGGCACTTGTAAGTAAATGTGATGTCTAGGACGAAGCCAATCCCACGCGTATGTGGAGCAATCTCTCTCTCTCTGTAAACAAAAAGAAGTGTTTTCAGATAACGTATTTTCAGCTTACAGAGCATGGAAGGCTTATGTAAGTAACAGGGAAGAAGAGGAAAATGTAATGAATTCACCACAGCCCGGCCAGGCAGTGTCCAAAACTAAACCTGTCAGGCTCTGGACTGGGGAGGATGCTCGTTGGGAGAGTTGACAAGGGAGACTGCAGAACTACAAAGATTTATTGTATACTAAAATAATTCCTACACTTGCTGAGCAAAGTTGCTGCCCCAGAGCAACTGCTCTCAGAAATATTTTCCATCGTGAACTCCAAGTCCTTTTTCTTGCCCAGATTCCATCACAACAAATGGCCGAAGGATTTACATGCCTCTCACTTACCTTGTGATGACTGCCTCATGCACAGCTTTCCTGAAGATAAGAGCGAAGGAGCGCAGCCCCCCTTGGCATCCTCAGCAGAAGGAAACTGGGATGGGCCTATCCTCATCAGGGCAGAGATGCCCAGGTGGGGCCCTGGGAAAGAGGTGTTGCCTCAGCCCCTGGTCTGATGGATGTGTTGTGAGACTAGAGCAAGGATGTGCCTAGCCCGGGGCTAGCAGCGACCAACCTCAAACTCACTAGATCTCAGACACATTTTCAGAGGTGTTTCATCACTTCCTCGTGATTGATACCAGGCTTTAAAGAGAGCAGATTTCTAATGATGCTGGGGAAGTTCCAAATTCCCATTCTGTTTTCATATGCAAGTGCTGAAAATGAATGGATCAGAATGTCCTCTGCAGAAAAGACACTTTTGCTGTGGGGCAGTTGCTGATCTGCTGCTCAGCAGCTAGGACTTGCATACCCAGAAGTCATCAGTACCTCATTGATGTGCAAACTTCTACATAAAAGTGAAAACCATGTTACCTGATTTCAGGGTGTCTGAGATGAGTAATCCTGGGCCTATAATCCAGCCTTCTTTTATATTCCCTGAAGAAACCCAGACACCTCCAAAATTTCACTGACTGGCTCTGTGGATGAGATGAACCTGAACTTTCTCATGGGTTATACCCAGAAGTCATCAGTACCTCATTGACGTGCAAACTTTTACATAAAAGTGAAAACCATGTTACCTGATTTCAGGGTGTCTGAGATGAGTAATCCTGGGCCTATAATCCAGCCTTCTTTTATATTCCCTGAAGAAACCCAGACACCTCCAAAATTTCACTGACTGATTGTAGGCATGGCTCTGAAGATGAGATGAACCTGAACTTTCTCATGGGTTATCATGAGCCCATGCTGAGGTGTCAGCAGCCTATTTATAGCGTTTCAATACCAAATTGGGAAAATTATATTGTCATAGCAATAGAAATCCCAAAATAACATCTCTGTATCACTGTCCATCCACATACCTCCTCCTGCTGATAAAGACAGCCTGGAAACAAGATGAGGGACAAATGACAGAGGCTTCTGTCATAAACAGGGCCTGAAAAAGTGCAAATGGAAAAGGAAAAGAAAGATGTGGCTCTAGTAGAGATCACAGGATAAATGAACCACAAGTGTAATGAGAGCTGAAAGTCGAGGCGGATACAAAGTCAGTGCACTCAGGAGGGAGAAGGAAGGTCCCTGCCTTGAGTAGGGCACTGGGACCAGCCAAGCACTGGCCGATGGAGCAGGTGCAGAGGAAGATGTGGGGTGATCAGGGTGGTGGAGACTAAACTAAAATAGCTTTGTTTAGGCTAGGAAAAGGAGGAAAAGGCTAGGAAATGGATTGCTTTCTATAAATAGTCCAGGCAAAGCCCCGGGGAAGGGAGAGAGTTATTTCAGCTAGAGGACAATGTTGGCCCCAAATCAAACTGGTTGTGAGTAAATAGAGGGTGGAAACATGAAGCAAGTTTCTGAGCATCACAGGAAAGATGTTCTGAAACAACTTTCCAGTCGCAACAGGAACTTGAGCACTTCTAAATCCGTCAGAGCAGGAAATTGATCTCGGTGCCAAGATATCTTCCAGATCTGCATAAACATTACTCATTCTTTATTTAATCCGTATTTTGCCAATGACACTTTTTTGCCCTGTGTTATAAAATCACAAAATCTTGACAAAATCTTGAGAGACTGTGTCATTGATCGCTTAACCGAAGGCAGTTTCATTCACACTGATGAGAGTTGGGCTGGCAGCAGTTGGCATATCCGCAAGCGACATTCTAGAGATTTCTAGTCCACCACCATCTTATTGTTGCAACATTTTGGTCATGGGTTGTTGTTTTCCCCATTATCCTGCGTTATCTCCCTCTCCCCTGTTCAAGCCTATTGTTGGGTTTGGCTAATGGACCACTGCAAGAACACAGGGATTTTTTGGCCTGGATAAAACTGCCATGAAATGTCTTTGGGAGGAACCTCAGACAACGAAGACAACAGAAGCAGAACAGACCCAGACGTAGCACACTGGTTTGAATAGGACCATTCAGCAAACAGGGAAACTGAGGAAACCGGGTTCACTTTTCCTTTCCTCTGATTAGCCTTTTTACATAACCATACAGAGGAATTGGACAGTGATACAGGAGAACCCCACATTCCTACAAAAACTTCAGCACCCACTTTCCAGCAGCAGCACATAGGGACAGACCAGGGTGGTCTCTCGTCTTGTGATTAGCCTCACACAACCTTTTGGCTTGGCTCTGAAACTAGTGAAAAAAAATGTTCTAGCCCACTTTGCATGGAGTTGAATCCTCTGTGGTACTTTTCTAAAGCTTTCCTAAACTGCTTTCTTTTTTCCTCTTTATATCTGGGATAAATTGTGCAGGACAGGCACTTGCATTTAAAGTGGTTAATACATTGGACAAAGGGGTTTTCTTGCTATATACAAGAGACTTCTACCACTTGGCCCTAAAGCAAATAAGTGATTTTATAAAAAACTAGTTCAATTTAAATAAGATTTCTTATAATGGAAGGAGAGATAGATAATTTCCCTTTTGTCTCTTTTTGCTTCTAAAAGTCAGAGTCACACCACCTTAAACTTCTGAGTCATTCACCACTGAATTGACCAGAGCACAGCAAAGCGAGAAAATAGCTTTTTCACAGCTGAAAATGAGTCAGCTGTCCATCTCAGGCCTTCAAATCAAGAAAAGACAAGGCTTGCAGCATGCTGAGATGGGGAAGGGAGGAAGGTTTTGCCAATAAAAGCAGGCTGCGGCTCTTGCTTACCTTGATGAATAGTAATAACCCTGTGCTCCTAACTAGGAGTGTGAACAAAACCTCTGCCTGGTGCATCATCATCCACCTCCCTCATATATCATGTCTGAACCTTCATACCCCAATCCCACATCGGTTGTCAAGGGTTGATGAACAATCTTTTTTCTTCAGAAATTCTCTTATTTAGTAGAAGCTCCTGCTGTGTCTCGGCACTTGCAGTAGAAGCCCTGTCCATCTCGCCTGTCCTAAAAAAAGCCATTTGTGGAAGCAGGCAAGCACAAGAGCTGAGTAAACTTGGACACAGCTCCCAGCCAAATCATGAATGTGTTGCCAAACATGGAGAAAAGTGCATCTGATTCTTCTCTTAAGGCGTCCAAGGAGGGCCACAAAATTATAGTTCAAACTATAAACAGAATGAGTACATTTTGTTCATTTTCCTGTTCTCTTTATAATCGATGCAATATGAAGAGCTGCTATCAGTGGAGAGTTATACAATCAGATGGCAGCAATAAAAAGAACGTTAGCAAGTCTAGGATATCATAGGAGGTTGAAGGGATGAAGCAGTTATAAAACAAGACGGTTTATATCTATTTAGATGAGAACATCAGATCCGTGACAAAGTCATTTTGATGTCTGTTTACCCACTTAATACTCACATAATGGACATCTGCATCCTGATTTACAGAGGTTGCCTGGAGAAGGATCAGTACCGAGGATTATAGATGCACAGATATGGCTCTTTGTGCACCTCGAGTAAGATGTGTGTTATGTACAGTAACAGCATGCCCATATGTAGAGTTAATCTCATGTACACAGTATATGCACATGCAGAATTTCATAATTATTGTCTCCCTTAGTGTTTCCTCATTCTATTAGACTCATGGAAGGGTTTAATGTTTGTTATTGTCATTTTAACGCAAGTTGAACTACAGGTTCACAGGTTTACACATCTGTGGTGTGGGGAATACGCTAAGAACAAGCTGGGCGTCTCCACCAGCTGTCAGCAGGGAGCCTTTACTGTAGCATCATTTGTTCTTTGGCATCTGAAAAGGTCCTGGTTCTCAGATGCTCTTCAGACTTGTTTTCCTCTTTTACAGCCATCTCTCCTCCAGTATCTGCAGAATGCACTTGGAAAATCTAGGGACTATCAAAAGTAGGGCTGCAAAGCTTTAAAAACAAGCAGACATTTCACCTGTCTCTAATCAGCCCCATCTCATGGTTTGGCTTTGATTTCCCCAGCGCAGAAAAGAAACGTAAAGGAGTTTAATTTCCTTGGCTCCCCAGAGCAGTATGAATGAGGCTGCAGCATTGCGTTTGCCTTGTGTTATTAATGGGCTCCATGCTTGCAAATGTCTCATTCAATATATTTGCTCAAAGTACTTCCAAAAATGGGGAAAAAAGAAAAAAGAAAACATCAGGTTTCTAGGTCTAATGGATGTGACCTGACAGCATGAATACATTAGATCTGCTACAGAAACACACAATTCCAGCGCTGTGCGTTGGATCTCCAACCTTTTTATCTTCATCTGGACTCCAATCAATACGCTAGCGTTCTGTCTGGAAAGGAGCCCGATTTCCCTGCCATTCTGGCTCCTACTTTCTATCCATTTGAAAGAGCATGACATGCCTTCCTGTAAAGTCACTGTAAGCTGGGAATGTTTCTGAGCTCACTGTTCAAGCATCCTGAGAATCTTCCAGTACAAGTGTTTTCTTTCTTGCCAAGTTGCTCATCCCCCCTATGCCAGAGCCAAGACTCCCCCAGATCCTTTGCAGGCACAAGGCAGCATGGCTCTGCTGAAGGCCATATGCTCATGTCTCGCTGCTGAGGATCTCACTGATCATTTTCCAGTCATAAAGAAGGTACAGTCAAATAACCCCGAACTGAGACCTATGAGATCTCACTTGTCTTCTAAAACTTCAGCAGGTCATGGCATTTCCTCACTCAGGTCTGCTTTTTGCTTTCCATGCCCTCGCTTATCTGCAAGCCTTTAGGTTCTCAAAAGGAAGAGCTGTTTCATATTATGCATCTGGACAGTGTCTAACACAAGAGGGCTCCGGTTTGATTAGGGTCTCTTGTGACTACTGTAATACAAACACTGCCGATAAAATGCATTCGAAGCAGAAAAAGCCAGTGTTGCTTCTTTTCCAGTCAGCCCTTGCCTTGGAGAAGTCTCGGGGAGGTGGGATTGTCAACCAGGGGCAAAGTGGCCCAACTTGACTCATCCCAGCACAGACAATCCTTTGAGCTGCCTTTGCAAGAGCAAGAGCCGTGCTCGCCTGTGCAATGTCTTCCTGTGCCTGGAGTGCGTTATGCATCCGAATGTGCAGCATATTAGTCTTCCCAAAGCAGGGCCTGCTTCTCTTAACTGCAATTAATCACTTTATAGCCAGTCTTTTATTATTATGAACACAGCAGATGTGTTTCCATTAATAGGTCCCCAAGTGAGCCTCATCCAGCATCACTGGTACTTAATGAAGGAGATTATGTGGCCTAAATAGAGTTTTCATTTTCAGCATCCTCCCATTTCTATCCGCACTACTGAGTAGGCAAACAAAGTGAAGTGGGAATCTTGTTACGGGCTGGGTTACAGCACATAGGATAAACTTGCTGCCAAATAATAAAACGTGTCCACTGGCTGAATGTGATTAACAACAGCTAAAACTTGCATCAGTATTTTTACAAGGATCTGAAACAAAACAATAAAAACAAGCACGTAGATGTCTTTGTACTGTAGCGGTAATTCAAAGCTCTCCGCTTCCCCAATTAACCTCAATATTTGAGCAATGAGAGGGCAGGCAGCTGGCTCCCCGGGGACATGTCTGTCTCCAAAAGGTTGTTCAATCTTAGGGAATTTTTCAAGTGTGCTGGTTGCCATTAAAAAGTCATCACTTCCAACGGTGGCTAGGACCTAGCAAGTCTTTGGGTGCTTATAAAACGGTGTCTAACTAATGACGGTAATGATGAGGGTTACCGGGCAGGGGCACGTGGGGTTTCTCCTCATGAGCCAACATGGCCACACGTTGGCATATCTGCTCTCGGCCACATCCGCAGTGGGTGCAGCCACATGAGCATAGAGTCAGGCCCCAGAGGTGGGCTGCAGGTGGAGGGAGAGCATCGGCAGAGCATCAGCAGAGCATCAGCAGAGCATCCCACTCTGTTGGGAGCTGCACGTGACCGTGTCCCTGATGCACCACCCTGGTGCTGCTCTGCACCTGCTTCCCTCTCCCCTGAAATGATCAGCAATAAAACCTCCATTCTGATATGGACACTCTGACCTTTCCCTGAGAGTAAACAGCCACCACAGGGAGCAAGCACAAGACAAGGTTGCTCTTCCACAGCACGAGGCGTTTTGTGAAGAGGGTGTTTTCCAGAGCATTTCCTTTGGAAGGTCAGACTCTGCAATCGCTTTCGCTGCCCTAAATTATTTCTAGGACCTGATTCCTTCTACCCAAATGATTTCCTCACCATTTTCTGTTCTGCATTGTCTGAAGCTTACTGAAATTTCATCTTTATATTACTTGGATCTTAAAAGCAGATAATCAAGAGGCTACATCTTCTCCTTATTCTCAGCAGAGTGAATAGAGGAGGCAGATCCTTGTACAATACAGACCAAAAAACCCCTGTGCATTTCAAATAAGTCCTCCAGGATTCCGAAGGAGCACCTCCGCTGTCTAAACCTATCATATAATTTTAAAATCCGGAAGGATCATCTCATAAATACTGCAGATCTCTCCTCCACTGGTCTGTGCAATAAAGGATATTAAAATATGTCATGTCTGCACTATGAAGCCACTGGAGAGGGAGTTCAGTCACTCAGGATGGAGTATTTAAGCCATGAGGCAGCAACAGACTGGCCTCGCTCCTGCGGGCAAGGTGGGAGTGCAGTTAGGTTTAACATCACAGGGTGCAGCTCTACAGACCACCTGACAGATGAGCAGGTTTTCAGTCCCTGTATGAAATGCTGGAGCTATGACAGAATGGAAAACCCATGACCTTTCCTTCTCACACACACCAAAACCACTTTATCATTAAAATCTGTAGATAACTAACAACCAACTGCCCTTAGCCATGCCTCTCTAAAACGAAACAAAGTGTGGCGATTTTAATTAAAGCCCAATTAATTCGAATAAACTGAGGAAATCACATCTGGGCCGTTGCTGCTATAGAGCTTCTAACCACAGCCTGCGTGAGGTTACGTCAAGGACTTGCTTGTCAGCTTTGCTTTAACTCACATATGGGACTGGGTAGGAAAGCAAACCCAAGAGTTTTTACTTTCTGCAGTGAAAGCCAAACTAACATAAAATGAGATTAATGGCAACAGCAGTGAGTGCTTTCATTTCCCAATGAACTTTCTCAATAGTACCAGTAATCAAGATCAGGTTGGTTTTTCTTTTTTTTTTCTTTTTTTTTTTTCTGAAAAAACCCAACCTTTCATCAGAGAAAAGAAAAAGAGATACTTAAAATACATAGACACATCTGTTCTCCCATATTAACAACATTACGTCTTTCTCCATGTGATGCATAATGAATCATCTCAGTGTGTTTTGCTTTATAGCTTTGCACAAATCCAATTCCTTATGACTATTACTGTAATAATAATATTTTCCAATTCAACAATACTTTTCATTTTGACTTTCTCAGTGCAAGAAACTGTAACAAGAAGTGAAGTGTGTTGAATCCATTGAAACAGCTAAAAAAAAGGGAGACACAGCTGTAATTACCAGAACTAGAAGTTGTCTTATAATGGGGAAAAGATAACAGTGCATATTTTTTTTATAAATATACAGACGTAATTCTCACTGTGTTTTGGTTAAACAAGCAGGTATTGTCATCTTCATTTTTAATGCTTGGAAAAGCAAATCTTATAGCACCTTTGACTATTTTTCTCTTCTTAGAAAAATTAAATTGCATCTATTGCACATGCTGAGCAGGTGAGACTTCACGTCCAAGGCATTGCTGGACCTGTACAAGGAATACAGGGCAGTGGTCCTGCAGCCCATCCATCTTTAAGAGGGCAGAAGAAAGAACATGCAGCATCCTGCATTCCCATCCCTGCTCTGCTGATAATTGGTTGTCCCTGGGCAACATGTTTGCCCTTGTGGGCTTCACCCAGTATAGCTATGAATTTACTGATGCTCCTCATGGACCAG
>NW_010429938.1:22659-39603 GCF_000710305.1 Buceros rhinoceros silvestris
AACTTTTTTCCATTGAATGAGTTAAACTGCACTAAGCCCCAGTTCAGATGCTCTGTATTTGTGGGGATTAATGCTCCTAAGCAGGTACTAAAGCCATATCTACAAGCTTCACAGAATCACAGAATCAGCTGGTTGGAAGAGACCTCTAAGATCATCGAGTCTAGCCATACACCCAGCACTGGTCCCTAAACCAAGTCCCTCAGCGCCACATTATTTGTGGGGATTAATGCTCCTAAGCAGGTACTAAAGCCATATCTACAAGCTTCACAGAATCACAGAATCAGCTGGTTGGAAGAGACCTCTAAGATCATCGAGTCTAGCCATACACCCAGCACTGGTCCCTAAACCAAGTCCCTCAGCGCCACATCCACACGTCATTTAAATACTTCCAGTCAGTGGAAAACCACAGAAGTTGGACACCTACATGGGTTTAATAGGAACAGTTAATCTCATTTAGGAGCCATAATTAACAGTTCCTAGAAAGACGTGGATCCTGATTCATTCAACCATGTGTCTTAAATGCTGTGTGAAGACAAAAGTCTCGCTTGTGTTTGCTACCAACATCCAACGGGAGCAGAGGAATGTTTTCTGCAGCGAGGAATGATAATGACAGCTCTGTATTAAAAAAATAAAAAGAAGAGGAGAATAAAGAGCAAGAATACTTGATTCAATTAAGTCTTAGTCATGTAAATAGTTGCGAGTTTCCAGAGAGTAATGTCTTTATAGCAGGATGCCAATGCAGCGTATAGTAAAAATGTAAGAAAGTCGCCAAGCCTTTGATTAGCACCAAGATTTTCCTAACCCGCGCATGACTTGTCATTTTGATCCTGAAATTTATCAACAGGAAAAGGTGATGATTTCTTTTTTTGGACTGGAAAGGACAATAACTTAATTTGTAGAGAAACAAATCTTGTTCACAAACTTTATTTGCTCATTACAAAGGCTTTTAGCGTTTGATCACACTTTAGAAGAGAAGGATTTTCTGGAAAGGATTTTTGTTTTGTTTGATTGGTTGTTTTATATAAAAACCATTTTCTATTGTATAATATGAAAAGCAATGCAAAGCAATCAGCTGTTACATAGCAACAATTTAATTACAATAATTTAATTCAGCTTTACTGTGCTGTACCAAAATGATAACAAGACTAAGTCTGACACTGGCAGCAGATACTGGTGTTAAGTACAGAGGAATCCCAAACTATCACTGAAAACATCATCCAGTTTCTCAAGCAGCACTCCTAAGTAAATTCATTATCAAGCTCTGCACAGCATTTCATTTTTTATTTAATGTTATTTTTTACACCCTTTTCTGATCTGGCAATTAAATAGAGCCATTGACCCAAGGTGATCGAATGGATCATCTGTTGGATGTTGATGTAGAGATGCAGCACCATCAGGCAGCATCAAACAGTGTGAACCTGGTAACATCTCACCCAAAGCCTCTAAGTGCAGGAAGAGTCTTTCCACGGACTTCAAGCACTAAATGAGGGTGAATTTTAAAATGTGATATTGTCTTTTACTTTATTACACTTCCCCTTGCATGGAAGTAGTCATTAAATGGAATATTGAAAGCAATAAATCTTCTTACACAACGTAGAAAAGGCAAACAGAAAGGAAAAGCTTTTTAAACTTTTAACTTTTGCCAATTATAAAGATCCTCTTGGTGTGGTAAAGTCATATGGAATTGTCAGAAAGCTGAAACCAGGTGTGATAGGACTTTTCCATCCGAGCTCTTTGGTGGCCTTTTCATCATGAACCTCCAGCAGCATAAATGCCCTTTGCCAATGTCCAGTTCTCAGCCCTGCGTGGCAAGCTGGCGAAAGAGTGCCAGTCTGTCCAAAATCTGCCCAGTGCTAAGCTGGTCAGTTGGGAAGTTAACCCTCCAAATGGTTTACTACTGGTGTCCCAGTTGGGTTACTCCTGTGGGAAGGAATGAAAACTTTGGACACAATTCCTGCCTTCCTCACTGGAGAGTGGAAAGGTTCAGCACAACCAAATGCCTCAAATTTAAGCTTCATTTTAGCTTCAGAGTAGGAGTCTCCAAGTATCTGCAGTCTCCAGGGCAGGCTCTCAATTCTTTCTCCCATCGAACATTATTTTTTCCCCTGTAGCACCATGTGAAGTCCAGGCTTTACAATTGACACCTCATCAATAGGTAAGATCAGTAGAAGATCACATGGCACGTACCGGCCCTGATTAGTCACTCACCACGGTTTGGGTCCCCAGATTTTCTTACCCAGGTGTCTCTGATACAAGGCACGTTCTCCTCTGTCTTGGAGCAGTCACTGTGATTGCAGAGCTTCAACTTGTGCAAAACACAAGCTGTGCAATCTCATCAGGATTTGTTTGTTATCAGGCAGCTAAAAAGCAGCATTATGCAAAGAAAATGCAAACAAAAATCAAGTCCTATATTGTTCAGCTAAACTCCCCAAAGTGTATCTGTGTGGTTTAATATAGCACCAAGCCTGGTCACGTTTTTTATTACAGAATATTGCATTCAGCAGCCTGCAATACAGCAGTTCAGACTTTGGCAGCAGCGATCCTGTTTCCATTTCTTTGAGTGCAAGATTCAGGGTGTGGAAACTTTCTACTTCCTTGGAAACTCTTCTGAAAACAGGTTTTCACTCAATTCAGCCTCTAAGTGTTTAAGAGGTGACTGAAATTCTGAAAGTGGACTGACTGTTTTAGTGCCATTGGCAACCTTGGGAAGTTTCTCACTATGTGAAGGAAAGGGGGGGGGATAGAAGTGGGGGAGAAATCAACATTATTAAAAATCTAACTCAGGATTTTCTGTGAGCACCTCCTCTCTCTCTCCCTCTACTCCTTTGAAAAGCAGGAGGTGAAAATAACATGACACTTTTCACTTCGAAAAATTGCTCACCCTCTGCATCAAAATCTCTACCCATGTAGTTGTACCTTTACTTTCTGCTGTTGCTCAGCACCGCTGAGCAATGCCATTGGCTAAAGGCTTCACTTAACAAAAAAAAAAAAAAACCAAACAAAATCCACTGCAGAAAATTCCCACCATTATCCAAGTAGCAGGCAAGAATTTGTCTGAATACATGTCATGACTAGAAGGATATTCCTAAATAAAGTCGCAAGGGGACACAGTTACTGACCTGAGATGGAGGATCCCATAGGACGGGATTAATTTCACCCAAGTTTACTGATCTGAATTCAGACATCTTTTTACACCGATCATCTGCAGTTCCTCTGCTGTCACTGGTGATGGGAGATGGCTGCTGCCAGAGGGTGATTCACCCCTCCAGTGCTGGGTGCATGAATCACCCTCTGGATGCTCTTGCCATTCCCTGCTGACAATGGCAGAAAGTCGATGATCTGGGGCCATGCGACACTCTGAAACGGCTGCTGCCAAGCAGGACGGGTGCTGCGCGCAGATTTCTCTCCCCCATGAGGCCGTTGGAGGACTGGGGGATGCTCATCTTTGCTGATGCTCCATCTGCTGTGGTAGTCAGGTCAAGAACCAGCCTTCTGTTGCCTCAGGCATACACAAACCCAGCAGCAGCCTAGAGAAGGCTAAATAAGAAAAAGGAGTCACTGCTCGGTGTTATTTATAGGTCAATATTAGCTGGAGAAGAACCAGACCCTTCTGCAGCTGTTGGGTACCTCCAAAGCTGGACTAAGTGGAAAAATGCATTCCTTAAAAATCCGTTGTATTATTGGCCCATCCACCAGATATTAGAAAGATACTAGAAAGATATTAGAGAGAAAAGAATAAAATAACTCATAAACTCAGACAGCAGTAAACCCAGAATTTCTCAGAGTTCCTAACAGGGTCCATCCTCCCAGACCCAACTTCCTCATGTGACCTTTAGTAAAAGCAGGTATAAACCCAAGGCAACAGATAACGTGGTTTTGAGCCCACTTTCCCCAAACCATATGACCCTCTTTGTAAAGAGATCCAGGGTGATTTTGGTTCTGGCACCTTTAAGTAAAATCTAGTAGTGAGGAGCACTAGTTTATTCACAGTAATCTCACAGGTTTATTGATGCCTCAACGAATATGTTGAATATTGGGTGGTTGCAAGGCTGCCACATAGTAGAGGAAACCTGTGAAACTTGTGTCCAAACATTGCTCTCTATTGCTTTATTTACACCAGCATAGCTTTAAGTAGTATTTAACAAGACATAAGCTTTTATGAACTTTCTGCCTAGCTGAAATAATCTGGTTTCTGTCTCCGCTTAACTTTGGTCTCATAATCTTGTCCTAATCTTCTTTTTTTTCCTTCCACTTTTAGATCTTGACATTAATTATTTTGGGGCAACTTTCATTATACAAGAAAAAATTAGTACTGAATAAACAAACCTTGAGATGGTTAGAGAAATAACTCTTTTCCCAATGGAAATATCTGAAATTCCTCAGCAGTACCATGAGAAACTAATCTTGAATTTCATCCGATTTTACAGGGTGATTCATGATTTCTGACTCAGGAAAAGTAAACTTGTTGATTACAGTTTAGGTATCTCATTTTAAAGAGATGTTAGTTTCTCTCTACCCAAAGAAAATCTTTCTTCCTTCCTCTGTTGTCAATATATTATGACTATTAATAGCTGACACCCACTGTGGACAGAGGAACACGTGGAAACGTAACATTCCTCACCAAGCAGCCAAGGAAGCCAAGAGAGGACCCCAAGCGGTGGAGGGAGTTTGCAGGGAAGCTCTCCTCGAGCTCCGGGTTCAGGGCCAGCAAAGCGCCATCTCAGCTGCACTCCCCTGACCTCTGTTTGGAGTTGGCCATGCTGGGTTTTGTTGTTCTTACTGGAACTTCTTGGAACAGGCTGTGCCTTTCCCAGGGTATGGCTAATGCACATGCCGTAACACAGCGCTTGCAGTTGCTGTGGAAGGAGTGGGGCTGCTCTGTCATGCTGGGTGAGGTCTCCTTGGTGCTTCCTGGGGTTTATTCCCCACCCTGGCCCTCTGTATGAGGAGCTGAACGCTCTGTAATGTGACTAGTGAGTCATCCCTCAAGCCCAGTGCTGTGTTTGTTATACCCAGAAGAACATCACCTGACGGATTCACAAAAGATTTTTTTCTTGTAATGGTAATTACAGTAACATCCTTTATCACATTTCCCTTCAGGTATGGGTGGGACTCCTGGCTTTTTGTGTAAACGGGGCAAAAAGCCAGACAATCCTTTAAGCCGCTTGCAAAGTGAGCAGCAAGCAAGTGCATACCCCAGCTTTGCCTTTAGCCTGATTCACACCTGACTTGGGGATTTTCAGCAGCCCCCCTGACATCAATGGACTGGCTAGATAAGGGAAATGAGAGGGAACTGGCTTGTCCTTGTGCAGTGACCCTGCAGCGACGGGGACGCTCCTCGTGAGCCGACATCTGACCTCAGGCTCAGATGCCCAAAGCAGCGTGGATCTTGTCTAGGTTGTTGCACGAGCTGAGCTTCAAAGCAGATGATGCTGGTTAGGAGGGGATCTGGCCACGATGCCTCTGCCTCACTTGCTGTCTTATTGTAGATGACTTATTATTGTTATCCACAACAAAACAGGAATGCTTGCTCTTGTCAGAATGCTGCAGCAGAGAGAAAGACTATTTAATTATTATCCCTGCATGCTCATTAATACGAAAGATGCTCAAAAATTCTGCAACTAGAAGTTCAAAGACTGCACGTAAGTAGCTGCACACAAGCATCACCTGGCCTGGTCTGTCATTTGCCCAATTATATTATTTGGCACCATACGCATATCCAAACAATACATAAAATAATTACACAGAAACACTAACCTGGCAATAGAGAGCCTTTGTTAGCAGTGGAACTTAAAGAATTGAATTTACAATTGAATACGAAAAGAATTAAAAAATAGAGCAAGAGCCTCTTGCCAGCTGTTCCTTTTAGCCGAGCCTGTTCAGCACATGATACAAAGCAGACTTCCCAGCCTGACACAGGCTGAATTTCTGATTTCTAGGTTTGTCCTCTTCTTGACACATGCAACTGAAATCTAATTTACGATGTTGTTTCTACAAGGTAAGATGGTGCTGGAATTATCTGCTGCAGTTGGTGTTGACTGTTCCAACTTGCTGATTCACTGCCATGCTGCCTTCTGTAAGCAGGGCCCGAAGAAATTCTGAGATTGCAAAACATCATGTGCTGGGAAAATGGAAATTGCTTTTGCTGCTGGCCCAGCACCGGTTTAGCCAGAGTTTTGGGTTGTGTTGGCTGCGGTTCCGCTCATCCTGTAGGTACAGGATCAGAAGGATTTGGGAGTTGGGAGTGGTGGGAGGAGGCAGCGGGAGGTACTCAAATCCAAGGTAGCTGCTTGCAGCACATTTCTCTTTCCTCCTCTCTGTTGATATTTGTGACCTGGAGCTGCTCTGCAGTAAAAGCCTGGTTGGCACAGTGGGTTGGGTTCTGGATGGCCAACATGGGCATCCGTGCTTGCTTGCAGCTTGGTCCATGCAGGATGTTGAAGAGCAGTGGGTTCCATGTCCCACCAGCTCTTAGCTGTGCTGGAAGGAACCGGATTTTTCAACAAGGTCAAGTAGAGGGTTGAGAGCTTCTCCACACATGTTCCTTCTAACCTTTTTCCCTCAAGCAAGGTCCATTTCAGTGCAATACAACCGTTTAAAAGCCACATGCATTCCCTGGAAGCATTGTAGGGGTTCAAGGGATACGTAGACAGTTCTTTATAGGGACGACTATTGTCCTTTTTCATTCAGATCTATTATATCACAGTTCCAAAGGCAAGGTTGAGAGCATCTATGGCTGATGATAACAAGGAAAGAACATCAAACTCTATCAAGCTCAGAGAAACATCACCAAAAAGCACAAAAGCTTGCGGGAACCAGCCTGCCCTGGTTGTTAGTTGAAGCACATGGACTCTGAGCTCTTTCTTAGGACTGTGATTCCCCTTAAGATGTGCCGTATCATGTGTTCACACTCTCAGGTCACACGCAAGTATCAAATCAGTTGAAGAAGGGATATAATCCATCCATATCACAACGGGGCTCTGTGTGAGCAGTGGCAGCAGCCGCAGTTAGGGCAGCTTAGCTTACATTTATTTTACATTGAAGAAATTCAAGACAGTAAAAGAAAGTATTTTGGCTAGCCTTAGTCCTTAGCAACCTCCTAATGATTTAGGCAGCTGCTCATTTCTGAAAGACAAATGCATCTCAAAGACTAAAGGTTAATAGCTGTGAGAGAAACTTCCCCCCCTCTTACTAGATTTTCATTTTCAGTTTCTTGGGTAGGTTGTTTTTGGGTTTTTTTGGTCCGGATGGAGGATGTTTGCTTGTTTGTTTGTTTGTTTGCTACAAATGGTAACCATCAAAGAGGTTAAGAAAACTCTTGATTTATTTTTTTCTTTTAGGGGGAGGGGAACTAGCAAACTTAAACTAAGGAAATCCAGGCAGCCAGAGATGTCTGGACTGCCCTAAAATATTTTGTCCTGATTTCTGCAAAACCAATAAATTTCACCAAGCTACATTCAGTTGACAGAACATATCCAAGGCATAGAAATTTCTTTATCTTGAGTTCAAGGATGCTTCAGCCAAAGGACGTGTGGAAGATTATTCCAAATTCTGCTTGAATACAATCTGCTTCACCACACATCATCTTGTAAAACAGCTGCTCAATGAAAGTGTTAGTAAGCAGCAGTTTTCTGTTTCACCCCTCTCTTCAGCGGTGGAGCAAGGGCATTGCTCAAGACCTGCGGCAAAGCAGACACAACCGCGGTCACTCACCAGCCCTGCTCTTCCCTCCCCTCCTACTGCCCTCCAGGCTCCTTTCCCAACCATATGCCAGAGGTCTTGGTGAAAATGGAAAATGTCCGAATGTGTATAAATATTTCCTTATGTCAGTAATATTAGTAACTCGAATAAGCTGTTCTTGGGCATGCTGAGCTGATCCTTTTTCTCGGTGTTACTCCAGTTAAATCACTGGATGGATTTGAAGGGTTTTCACCACCTAAATGGAGAGTGTGGTCTGGCCCTCCAGCTCTGAGCCACCACTGCTACTCAAATCCAAGAAGAAGGAGGATGAAATGCTAGAGGAGCCATCCCTCCTTTGGATTGCATGCTGTTATTACCTCCCAGCTGGAAAATAGCACAGTGTGCCTTGGCCTGGGGACATCAGCCTTTAGGAAATTTCAACAAGTAAAGAGACAAATTTGAGAGGAGCCTGAAGACAGTGAAATAATAAGGGAGATCTTAAAAGAAAATACTGTAACCTTGGAAAAAAGACAGTAATTGATCTAAGGATCCATCTGATCAATGGAAATAAGGGGGGAAAAAGTGACATAATAAAGCATGTGATGGAAGAGGGGATGGGTTCCTTGATAGCTCATCTAAGGAAGATATTCAAGTGTATTATGCTCCATGCTGGCAGCATGGTGAGAATGGATTGCTGCTAAAGAGGAGAGTAACCAGAGAAGAAAAGCAAACAGAAAAAAGGGTGGGAAGTATGTCAGGCCTGATTGTGAATAAAGGTCAGCAGAGGTATATGTCCTCCTTGTGTAGTGACAACACTGAATGGAGCAAGTCGCAGCTAAATAATTTTAAGTGTTACTCTGAAAACATGGTGAGGGAAAGCTGAGGCCAGCAAGCAGCCTCTTCCCAATCAAAAGCCTGTGCTAAGATATAGGTCCCGTTGCAGGAGTGTAAGGTGAGGTGAAGGAAGTCTAGGTACAAAACAGGAGATGAAAGAGCATCGTGCAGCGCTGTATTACAAGCTAATGTATGTGAGGGCCCGCTGGGTCTGTGAGGAGGGAAAATGTCCATTATTCAGGATGGGAAAGAGACGAAAGCAGTGGGATCGGGTCATCGGTCACCTCCCAGCATAGCCCTTGCCCTGCCTGTGTGGAGCCTTGATGGGAGCGCTGCCCTGTGCCCTGACTTGAGCAGTCCCTCGCTGCGGCTGCTGGTGCTGCAGCTCACCTCGGTGATGGATGGACTGATGGGATCCCCATTCCCACACTTTCCAACATCCATCTGCAAATCCTAAGAGGGACAAATGCAGACCAGCTGCCAATTGGCCTTACAGATCTGAGGGCTAACATCCAGTTGGCATCCAGTGGGTTATTCACACTCAAACAGGAAGCGAACTTCTTGCTGCAATTACCCTCCAATTCCTACTGTTTACCCCAGGAATAAAGTAATTGCTGCTGTAAAACACCCATCCCACGAGGTCCAGGAGTAAAGTATGGAAGAAACGATTGTCAGCCAGTTGGTCGGTGGCCAAATGACTGGCCACCGGCCAACTGGCATCCCAAGTCTTACTTGCAGTGTAGAAGGGCTCGAGTGCCTTGCTGCAGATAACCTGCCTGGCATTTTATCTTGTTTTCCCTACGAATACACCAAATGTCACACGCTGAACCAGTGTTTCCCTGGTGGCCTGGCAGAAACATGGTAACCAGGACAGGTCTTCATTCTTCCACTGACTAAAGTCGATTTATTTGAGAGTTGGGAGCAGGGTCTGAAAGGGAAGTGGAGTCAGGCTGGAGAAGAGCTAGATGATTCCCACAGAGATGCACAGTGGACACCTCTCAGTGACTCATCCCTGAATGCTGCCTGCCACTCTACATCTTGAGTCATTTTAATTATTCTTTTATATTTGCTACAAGAAACACAGCGCGGGATGTTGTCCCACACCTGTATGTGTGCTGGCGGGCAGTCAGGCCGGATAGAGCCAGTCCACCTCTGGTTTCAGCTGTAACCCCGGAGGAGATCTCACAGGCCCATCTCTTAATTGCACTCCACTCCATAATCACTCTATTTCTGTCTTTCTAAATTTGCAAAGTGGCAAAGCCAATTTTGGGCACCGAGAGTAAATATCATTTGTTTTTCCCTTTAGCGTTGTTATCCCAGCAAAGAGGAGTGACAAAAAAGTGAGTCATTTTGGCATTTTGCAAAACACCCCAGGAAAAGTGTTTGTCTGAAAAAGAGAACCTAGACCCAGGAGAGGTGACAGGCTCCTTCAGAGCTCACACAAATCAGAGCAATGGAATATTCCAGCACAAGAGGACAGCGATAAGCACTAAAAAGTAGCTAACTTGAGAGCTGCTTGAGTCTTGGCTCTTGCCTGGTAGATGTTAGCAATCATATCGGATTGCATGCCTGACTTTTCGCCTTTTTCCATGAGGAATGACACCTAGCTCAGCAGCTTGGGTCCCCACGCTCAAGCCTTGTTCCTGGCTGAGCTTTGCAGACAGGACTGCTCTGTGGGGGACCCTCTGCACCCCTGGCCCTGCTCCCTCTGTCTCGGCTTGTCACCCACACCTGGGAAGAGCAAAGGACACGTGACGATGTGCCTGTGGGCAGCAGCCCTGCTCCGTATGCAGGTGGGAAGGGTTCATAGGAGAGCTGGAGAGGTTTCTCCGTAAAACAACATGCAACAGTGCAAGAATTCACTGCTTTTGCATTTCTACAGAGCCAGTTATTCCAGCCAGTTATCAGCCTCTAACCGCTGAAATCAGTGGTGAGGTAAGCAAATACCTGCCCGGATGTGTTTGCTGGGCACTGAGAGGTGGAGCAGAGCAGCAAAGGCCAGCCCCTCGTCCTGTGAAGGCTCCGGGACCTGCCACCTCCCGTGGAAACAGCCACCAGCTCCAGGTGACTTCAGGACATCAGGGACAGTGACACAGAAACCTTAAAACCTTTAAATCATGAAAAAAATCCAGAATTAACCAATCTAGTTAACCCTAAAAATGCCCCTGCTTCCTTTAAAATGCTCCTTGTCCCACTTGTTCTCAAAGCTCACAAGCACCTTAGCCTAATATTTTTTCTTCACCAAATGTACATGTTCCACTTAAAAGGAAAACCCTGCCATAGAACCTATGTCCATTGCTGCAAGACTGTAAAGTTTAATAGCAAACAGATTACACGCTTAGCAATAGACTAAGCACAATTAGACCTCACATTCCTCTCGCTCCTATAAATAACTCAGTTTCCTCTCCATGTCTGCAGATTTCATTAGTATGGTGGAAAGAAAAGAAAAATACACTCTCTCTCTCTCTCTCTCTCTCACACACACACACACACAGACACACAGACATGCAGACAGACGTAAGCCCTAAGCTGTCTTTCCTTGCAAAGTCCAGAGCTGATCTCTCAATCAAGGGCTTTGTTCAGCCTGTGGGAGGGAGCGGACGTTAAAACACCCACCGCCACCAACCCTTGGGCCATGTGTTCCTGGCCATGAAGGGAAAATTTTCTGCAGATGGCTTAGGAATTCACCTGCAAGAAACAATTAAAAAAAAAAAAATCCCCCCACTTCACTTGTCTGCATATGCAACCTGCAGTCAAGGCTGTGGGGAGTGGGGATGTGCTGCTGCCTTTTGGAGCATCATCACCTCTGCTTGTTCTCAACACCAGAAGGAAGGGTGCATGTCATGGCCACATCAAAGCCACCCCTCCAACACCTCCACCTCAAGTGTGCCCTCTTCAAGGTGATCTTTAAGATCCCTTCCAACCCAAGCCTTCCTGTGATTCTGTGATTCCATGAATCTGCGTCTTATCTTCCCTGAGTGGAGAGTCCTCAAACAGCCTGGGTGCTAAGGCATGTAAATACAAGTTGTAACTGCGTGAGGAGCAGGAGGATGGAGTGCTGGCCTCTTCTGTCCATGTGCAGTACCGAAGTGACCTCAGCTAATTTATTGAGAGGAAAAAATGTTGAAAAGGTTCTACAGTAAGTGCAAGGAGAAAAAAATATAAAAGGAAAACAAACCCAACGGGCTCAGACAGGAACATACACAGCCTTGAAAAGTCAACGTAGTCAACACTATGACTTAACTGATAAAAACTGGGGCTGCTGCCTTGGGTCTCAGAGCTGTTGTGTTTCACTGACCAGCTGTTTTGTCCAGGATAATTTCAGATAATTTCAAAATAGGATGGCTGAGGTGCAAGACAGCATAGGCAAATGGACAAAGACAAAATTGCTGTGCACCTCATCCTTGGAGGTGGGACTGTGTCTGCCCTGTATGCATCATCTGCAGCTCCATGGTGTAAGGACCAGCATGAGGCATGGACAATGGTGCCATCCCCTCAGTCTGTATTCTGCTGGTCTGGCTCTGATCTGCTGGTCTGGCTATTGTAGGAGGGGTTTTGCATTTGCAATGCTGTGTGTGGCCAGGAGAAAGGAATGAGGATCACGGCCTGTCGAACATGGAAAGCACTCCAAGACACACGACAAGAACCTGCATCCGCTGAATACAAGGCGTAGCCAAGCACCTAAGTCTACATCAGGGTGCTAAAACACAAGCACTGCAGCTCTCAGAGGAGCTGAGCATCTCTCTGTAGGTGGTCCGAAGCTGATAGATAGAGTCTCCTAAGTTTTATGATGATTGTGTTTAGGGCTCCTCATAAAATCGCTGCCAGCCTCAGAAGGTCAGCACTTACCAGCTCTGACTCTGCCATTTTGTTCTCTTTTTCTTACATCAGAATCTCAGGCACCTGATTTACTCCTCGCACTGTTATCTTCCTCTGGCTTTACAAATTCCATTACATTTTAACCAAAGTGAAATAATTGCCTGGCTTTTTTTCTGCATTCAGTTCATTGTTGGTTTAGTCTCCAGTGGCTGAAGGATGCTGAGATTGAAAGATCCAAAACAATCTAAGGAGTTAAAGGCTGGAAGAGCCTATTGTTCTGCCTCAACATTTAATGAGTTCTTACCCAATCTATTACTTTGCCTCATCTCTTCATTCCTATCAGCAGAAGAGTAGCACCATGTGTCTGCAAATAATCGGGTCCCCATCCTAAAGCCCATAATGAGTTCATCCGGATGCAAAAGAAGTGTTATCTCCGATGTGTTAAAAAGCCAAATTGCTGCCTACCTTTGAAGTCCTGTAAAGTCCCAATCAACAGTATTGAGGAAATGAATCACTTGCAAAGCCACACTTTGAACACCACCATAGTTATTATTAGAATGGGGAAGCAGAACTGAAGATAAGTTTGATTCCACACAATAGAAAAGTACTGTTCAGGGGGAGAGAGGTCTGCCTGCTGAATAGATAATGCCGAGTTTGAGGAGAAACCACTTCCTATTTCCTCTCCCTCGAAATCAGAGAATACATTCTCCAGGTTGACTGAAAAGAAACAGGTTGTAAGATGTCACTCAACACATGAGGAGAGGAGACCTCCCTTTTCCAGGTGAAGTTATGTGGGGGTGGTACACAGTGCCCACCAATCCTGTTTTACATAGGGTGACACCTTTCCATCTCTAGACCACCTGCACACTGGGGACAGCCAGGCAGGCTGGCGTGCTCCTGACCCATGGTTTAATCACTTCACTTTCAACCATTTCTCCCTCCAGAGGATCCTTTAGAAAAACTTGTTTTCATTTCATTGCACACTTCCTTTTCTTGATAGGTAGAGAAAACAAAGTTGCCCTGACTTTGTCTGCCACCCTCAAGAGCAAGTGAACCCCTCACTTTCGGAGGGCCCGTGAATGCACTGTCACCAGACATGGCTGCAGGCTGTGCTTCGCTAAGCTGCGATTCCTGCAGAGCAAATCATTTTGCTCTACAAAGCGAGGTTGTAGTGAGGAGAGTATCGTGTGCTTCCCTTCCTCTCAGCACTCAGTGAGCACGGGCAGGCAGAGGATACAGCTTCCTAACGTCCCTTTGCCACTCACTGCCCTGCCCTGTGGATAAAAGCTTCTCCCCCCCAAGTAGGGGGGAAGGGGAAGGGTGGGCTTTTGGGGTCTTTAATACACAATACTCGAACCAAACCACACAGCAGGGCTTTGGAAGGGTAATTTTGCACTTGATTTGTGAACTGTAACATCCATAATAACATAGACAAACCTCTCCATTAACTAAAGGACTTCTGACCAGGGTGGAAATTTTGGGTTCCTTCACTCTGGATTCAGTTCCCTTCAGCTCCTCAGCTGGCCCCGGCAGCAGCTGCCGAGGGAGGAGTGCTAAGCGGAGCTTTGCACTGTTCCCCCACCCTCTGATCTTCTTGTAAATGCAAAGTTGACACCAAGGTCATGGATGTGCTGGCTGACACCAAGGACATTCTCAAAAAGCCCGACCAAGAGCATGGTTTTACCATAAAGCCCATGATTTGGACCAAATTCTTGTGATCAGAGTCAAACATAGGAAGTGTGAACTGACCAGTGAGCAACAGAAAATATCATACTGTCCAGGGCTGAGGCTTGCCCAAAGTAGAAGAAGCCAGCTCAGGGTCAGCTCGCTATTTAAATCCCATTTTGTCACTGATTTTAGCCTGGCCTGGGCAGAAGTTTGCAAGTGCAACCCACTGTAGGAAAACCCCCAGGAAGTGAGGAGTGATGGGATCTTCCCACACCAACAGACCATCTTGGATCGTGTTGTTCCAGTTACAAACTTCACATCAGAAGAAACCCTGTTGTTTTGAACAGCCAGCGCCTCAGCAGATACGTCAACTCCACTGTTTCTGACAGGTCCAACATCTGCTTTTGCTGATGGATGAGCAGAAACACTTGTTTCATAGATCTCAAAACACCGTTGTCTGTTAGACAGGAAGGTCCCTCTGCGGCGCAGAACATATGTATAGTCTCTCCTGCGGCTAAAATATATTATTTATTCACCTGATTTCCACTTTGGCTGGACAAAGCAGATTTTTTTTTCAATGTTCCTTTTCCACTCATGCGCTAAGTAACTTTCATGTCTTTCTCACCCAAGGATAATCGAATCTCCAAAGCACAACACCGCTATCAACATTAAATCTTCCCTGACATATATATACACTTTATTGAATTTTATTCAAACACATTGGTGCTTCATTGAAATCATGAAAAAGCATCTCCCTGGAAAACTAAATCTTTTCCAAGAAACCAAAAGTCTGTTTGGAGGAGCCCAAAGCAAATCATGGCCAAGTCTCATTTTAGTGGATGTAGGTAAAAGGTTATTTTCACTGAATCTGGGAAGATGCACAAGAAACAGAAATTCAATTTTCCTGATAGCAATTACGGGCCCAAATGAACAAATAGGAGGAAGAAGAAGAAATAGGTCATATCCGAAATGAGACCAGAATGACATTTTGAGCCACCAAATCCATGTTGATACTGTGCTCCAAAGCATCCACCATCCAGGTGGATGTTGCCTATGAAGGGACCTGGAGTTTCAGAGCAGTCTGGTTGATGGGATGACCCTGCCCTGCCCTTGGGGCTCCACCTCTCACATACAGGTGGTTTTCCCATGACCAACACCACACGTGTAGCAAGATATAAATAATGCAGAGGAGTATTTTTGCTGATTCCCTGAAACACGTTGTCAGAGAGTCCAAGAGAAGAAACAGCTTTAGCCGTAGCTACCACCCCTAATTAGCAGCAAGGAATCGAGCCAAAGCAATGGATGACCAGCATTAAGTTACTCTGCAATTAATAAAGTTTTAAAGGCCTGATGTGTTGCTTTACTCACTTTTTACGCACGGCTGTGCCAAGTGTTCTTTGCACGTAAGCTTAATCAGCAGTGATGTCAAGTGCTTATACTTTGCACATGATGTAAGGGAGAACATCCTCAGCACCAGCTGACTGAAACCACAAAAAAGAGCCTTGACAAAGCTTTTAGAATCTGGGTTTGGGACTTGGTTCCTATCCATTCCTGCACAGCACCTAACTGTAATGCCACAAAAGAGCTGGTTTGTGGAGGAAGGAAAACATCCGTTGTTGTTTGAGTTTGTCCTGCACAATCTCAGTAAAACCTGCTCCTTCCAATCTTACACAGTGGAGCACATGCCAAAATTTGTATTTTTCTTTCTGTGAGGTGGTCTTGAAGACACAGTGGGTTCTGTGAACACCAGATGACTTTTTTTCCTTTAGAAAGCCTTAAATAGCAATGTGTGATAAAATGCTGCACTTGAGAAGGTGCCCATTTTGCAGAAATGAAGAACCAAGGAGAAGAGTAAAGCGATCTGAATTAATTACTGAGCTCTGGGGACTGTAACAGCTTCGTACTCAAAGGCAGGAAAAAGACACATCAAAGGCCCCCAACTCTTGATGACCATTGCTGGGAGCGCTTTTCCCCTTGCCTGGTTTGGGGAAGCTCAATGTTGGAAAACCAGCCAAGGGTCTGCCCACCGGTGATGGAGGATGTCGGGAAATACGGACTCCTTTCTCCTAGAAGAAGGTGAATTGCTCTTTCAAAGGGTGACATCCATGTCACCTAACTGCAGGCATCATTACTGTCCCTGCCCTGGTGCATCCCACGGGCAGTGGGTTGAGTGTGTGACACACACAGTGTAGGCGGCGTCATCTCCGATGAGGATGCTGTGACATGTGTGAGCGTACAGATACTTCAGGAACGTGAAACATTTGCTTGAGAAGTATTAAGCTGCCTTTGCCTCAAGCGTCACAATCAAAACAAAAGAAAATCTTACTTTTGTTTTACTAATCTCTGTAGACTTGGTGAAAGATATAATACGTTCTATTAAGCTCCAGTTAGTTAATTACTAGTTAGGAAATCCAATATATTCTCGGGGTTATTTTCCAGTTGTCATTTTGCAAGAGAATTTTGCTTTGACGTCATTGAGAAACAAAAAACACTTTGTGGACAAAAGAAACCACAAATCGAGGAAAATACATCAATATTGTTTTTCTTACAGCCTGCCACTCATTGAGTGGAATTTTTTGCAATATTGTGAGCCTGCCTCTGGCAAAGCTCCATTTTCAACCCTAATGTGTGCAATAATAGGAGACAGCTTACAGAGCCGTTCCTGGAAAAGTTTCACAGATCTTGCAAGTCCTATCTTCAAGAAGGCTAAATGCCGACCTGCATCAGGAAAAAAAAAAATCTGTATTTTCATGTTAAGTTTCAAGACCATTGTTTTTCTTTCTTAAAATCTGTGGCGTTCCCACCCGGGTGTAAATCTGTTCCACAACATTCATCAGTTAACAAGAAAATTAGTGTTATCGAGATGCCATATGCAGAACGGAGATATAATTATGCTCATTAATATTAATCTGATCATCCACTGAATCTGTTGTCCTGCTTCAG